>NC_057409.1:21476555-21650628 GCF_019320065.1 Cervus canadensis
CACCTGCCCTGGTCAGGCCTGTGAGCTACCACTTGCATGAGTTATCTATCTTACAACAGGAAGTCCTGGTAAAGAATGCAGAACTGACAAGCTGCCACCTATCAAAATGATAGGAAAAGTGAATGCGAAAGTCACTCAGTCATGTCCAACTCTTTGCGACCCCATAGACCGGAACCCGCCAGGCTCCTCTGTCCAGGGAATTCTCCAAGCCAGAATACTGGAGTGGGTAGCTGTTCCCTTCTCCAGGGGATGTTCCCAACTCAGAGATCAAGCCCAGGCTTCCTGCATTGCAGGTGGATTCTTTACCATCTGAACTGTACAGAAAATGTCAAAAGCAGAATGGAAACGCCAGTCCATATGTCCTACCAACCTCCCACAATCCTCCTCGCTGGAATCCATCTTGCCTGAGCAATGCACATGCCATCAGGAAGCCCCCTGAGTCAGAATGATTGGCCAAAGACAACCCTGAACTAACCCTATCACCGTAAAACACGAGCCTGGGAACATAGGGCGGAGCAGGCCGTCTGCTTTCTGTTTCCCTGCTGTTCTCTGCCTGGGCGCCCCTTCCCAGTAAAGTCTCTTTGTTTCTCCACAGGGAATTCATTTCCGAGTATCAAACAAGAGCCCACTCCCGGGCCTTGGGAGGGTCCCCCTTCCTGCAACACTTCTGTTACTCATGCTACTTTCCTGGCCCCTTGAGATTTTTTGATTTTGTGTTGTTTCTGACACAACAAATGTGTTCCTATGTATGAGCACCTTCTCCAATAGGCCCTGTCACTCTGCTTTTTCCCGAGGCTTCGTGATATCAGGTCATGAAGTTCCAGCTGCAATATGGTTCTGAAGGTTTCTTGACCAACCCCACAAGGAATTCTGGAGCACAGATGGCTGTCAGATTGGTCCTAAGTTTGGCCTAGTCTGCTTTTCACAGTTGCTGAATGTGGACGGTGTTCTGCTGACTGTACTCCCCTCAGCTGGGAAGACAAGGCTTTCCTTGACAAGTCTGTCAAATCACATCCAAGAGGCCACTTTGCACCGGCCTCATCCCTCAGCCCCTCCCACCTGATTTAACATTTAAGGAGACACTGACGGGTCCTAGCTGGGCACTAGCTGTATTAGGACAACTGCTAGGCGGACTCAAGCCTTGTTAGCCCAGAAGAGTCCCCAGGATGGTCTATCTAGTTGCCTTTCCACATGAGCAGAGTCCTCCAGCACTGCTGGAGCCCATAGGCTTATAACCCAGACCCAGATAAACTGTTCTGCTTACCCTGCTTCTGCCTGCCACTCTATCACCTGAGTGCTTTCTGAGTCTCCTGGAAAGGACCTGGAGAGGGATTTGGGGGCTGAGTTTAAAGGAAAAGGCACAATGATGTGCAGGAAAATGATTCCAAATGATTTGGCTGAAAGCAATTTGTCCAAATGGCACAATTAACCATCGGTTTAATGATTTTTCTGGTAACTTTAGAGTACGCTAGGGACAGGTTCCACTGCCCTGAAGTGTTGACTGTCACAAATAAAGCTAAGCAATGCCTTTTTTAGAGTAGGCAAAATTCTGAACAATGGACAAAATTATTATTCACAAATGACATGCTAATCAAAACTACCAATATATTATTTAAAGCATGATTGATTGACTGGTGACCTATTCAATTTGACAAAATTATATCTGCAGATTTGTTTGCCACTCAAGAATCTGCTGCAAAGTCATTCCAAATGCCAGAGATGGAACTGGGTCTGTCCTTAACCCACACTCCATCCCACACCCCAGCACCAACAGCAGGACCACCCAAAGGATTTTGCCCTATGATGGCAGCTAAATTCAAGCCCAGGGTTTTTTAGGTTCAAGTTTAATCCTGTTCTCAACAATGTTTATTTGGAATTTATGGTACTGAAATGTATTCTCTGCATGCATTAAGTCCCCTACATATGAACTATTCTGAGAGTACGCTGTTCTGAGAGTTCTGTTCTGAGAGGATAGTCGTAAGTCCAACTTTGTAAGTCCAACAGTTAGTCTAGTTACCCAACTAACACAATCAGCTATATAGTACTGTAGATTTATAATACTTTTCACACAAATAGTACATAAAAAACAAACAAAAGATAAAGAAAGCATTTTTAATCTTACAATTGTTTTTCAGTCTCTAAGTTGTATCTGACTTTTTGCGACTCCATGGACTGCAGCATGCCAGGCTTCCCTGTCCTTCACTGTCTCTTGGAGTTTGCTCAAATTCTGTCCATTGAGTCCATGATGCTATCTATTCATCTCATCCTCTTACAGTACAGCACCGAGAAAAATATACTAGTACTAGTTACATCACTGCTGCTTTTGCGCTTGTTTCTGGACATTCTGGACTTGACATAAAGACACTGTACTACTGTGCTTTATACAGTGCTGTCCGGTAGAGGACGCAAAAGCACCGACTCTGTAAAGGATGCTCTCATGTGATGATGTTACCCAGACACTTGAAGTAACTTACATGAATGGACGTGCAAACACACATTCGCGTCTTTGAAAGTTCTCAGCTTGAAGGTTTGAATGTAGGGGACTTACTGTATGTTATTCAGAGAGGGCTGAGAGGCAACTGACAGACATATATGGAGCATCCTTCATTGGAACACTAGTCTTCATCTATTCATTTCTAACCTGGAATGCTTCATTATGTAAGTTTATACATCAGGGCCTGGTAGGTGGTGAGTCTGAACCTCCTGCTATGGATCATTTTTAAACAGGAACCAATTGATCACTACCACTTAAAAATACATCAATCACTAAGATGGCTCAAATTAAATCACCTCAGTCAACATTTTTAAATGCTCTTGATGTATACAGTCACAGGCCACTAGAGCATAAAGTGGATTTTTTCTTTTAAGGCACCAACTGAAGCTATTTGAAGGAACTTTAAATAGTATTCTGATCTGACTAGAGCTCAGAATTTCTAAAAATACTTCAATCGTTTTTAATTCTGATTCAGGTCATCTGCATTTACAAAGACAGGGATTTCAGTGTTGGGTGGCATCACCGACTCAATGGACACGAGTTAAAGTAAGCTCCAGGAGTTGGTGATGGACAGGGAAACCTGGCATGCTGCAGTCCATGGGGTCGCAAAGAGTCAGACACGACTGAGTGACTGAACTGAACTGAAGGGGAATTAAATTTCTTTGGAGCTGGCCAGAAAAAAGATGATCTAATAAGATCAAGAAGATGAATAGCAGATGTGTTTCTCCTCTGACCCGTATATAACATCATCCAAGTTATAAAGCCATTCATTGGGATGGAAGAATTGGAAACTGGAGTCTTCTAGTCTGGGTGGGTGCAGTGGTCAGGAAAACAGGTAAAACATAGCAAGACACAAAGGAAAGGTGATATCAGATCCTGGTAGAAAGATGATGGGAGTAATAGAGAGGCCAGGGAAAGAGTTCATGGCAACATAGTGAAAAATGAAGAGAGAAGAGAGAAATGTACCTTTCATTTCATTCTTTAAATCCAATTTTTAATCACTGTCATGACTTAAAGCTTCAGACTTTTTTCAAGTTTGATAATTCAGTGCCTTGTGCATTTATTTGAAATAGCATATTTCTATTTCTATATAGTTCTATATTCATATTTCTGTTTATTCTATATGTAAAATAGCAAATCTAATGAACTAAAACAGTATATTAATAAGTAACCTGTGCAAAGATACAGCATATATATGCATCATATGCATTTACATGTTCAAGCTATTTAATTAGATAGTATTTTTTACATGATTTACATGCAAACTTTAGGGGGAGAATCACTTTCTAATTAGGATCAAGCGATCTGGAAATTTACATTTCTAACTAATTAATGTTGATGTTGAGAGACCACATTAATTATAGTGCAATCTGTGGCAGAAGAAGATACATGTTTTAGCTCAAATAAATAATACAACAAAGGTACATAAATTATTATCTTTCTTCAGTTAACTGTAAACACTAAGCTTAATTTTTTTAAGTTTATAGTTATTGTTATCACTGTCAATGAACTTTCTCCCATCTCCAATCCATTAAGATAAATGGAATTTTAGAAGCATTCTTAGATTTTCCCTACGATGGTCCCTAAATTAAACATGGTAGAAGCTATGAAGCCAAAAGCAGGACAGAGACATCCAGGTCCCAGTGATGAAAGGTGGAGGTGGAAGTTGCAAGGACTTCCATCTCTTTAAGCACAGAAATACTAACTTATCTTTCAAATTCCACTCCCCAAAATCTATTCCAGGAACAGATTTTTCCCTACTGGTCTCCATTCTTATCATATCTGGCAATTAATCCTTTCCTCTGTAAAATAGTTCTCATGTTCAGTGAAGTGTTCAAATGCCACTTTACAAGGATGGTTGACAATGAGAATAGATGGATGGAGAATTGTATACAATAGCCAGGGCGGCAATTTCAGAGCTACCCACTTACCAGGAAAAAAAGGGACATGTTCTCAAGTCCCTGGAAAGATTAGACGCAGACTTCTTAGGGACAGAATCTAGGATAACCTAGTGAGATTCCTTACATAGAAAAAACAGATAAGGTGCATCCGACATTTATTTAGGGTGAGTCATCTGTCAGCTTTAAGAAAGGCTTGCATTGGTAAAACAATTTTGAAGTAGTATATGAGCAACCTTCACCATGCCTGTGTGCAAATGATCACTGATGTTCTCTTTTAAAAGAAGCATTATTCACTTAATGGATAAGTTCCTTTCTCTTTCAGTCATCCCAGTTATCCTGGCACAATGAATCCATTCCACAGGAGTGAAGTACCCATCCTGTGTTTTCTAAATGCCAGTTTTAAATTCAAAAGTGAAGGTCCAGGATATGAGGATACCTTCTCTTCTGGCCATCCTACTCTTGAGAGAAAATAAGATCTGTGAGATTCTGGTGAGGCAGGATGGGTTTTACATTAGTCACTGTGTGATACAAGGATGGACAGGACATCCTGATGCTATCTTGTGTACGTGCCTGCAAAGTCGCTTCAGTCGTGTTCGACTCTTTGCAACCCCATGAACTGTAGCCCACCAGGTTCCTCTGTCCATAGAATTCTCCAGGCAAGAATACTGGAGTGGGTAGCCATTCCCTTCTCCAGGGATCTTCGCGACCCAAGGACGGAACCAGGGTCTCCTGCATTGCAGGCTGATTCTTTACCATTTGGGCACCAGGGGGCCAAATTCTGGTGAGAAAGATGACAGATATGAATAACAATAGCACAAAGTATGGACTTCCCTGGTGGTCCAGTGATTAAGACAGAATACACATGGGTTTGGATCACTGATTGTGAAAAATCCTCACATGCCCCATAATATGGCCAAAACAAAAACAATAGCACAATGTAGAATAGCTCAATAAAAAATAAACAGTAAAATATATGCAATATATGTATTTGTTGGCCATCTGTAAATTTTCTTGAAACATGCCTATTAGATCTTCTGCCCATGTTTTCATTGGGTTGTTTATTTTCTTTTGATATTGAGCTGAGTGAGCTGCTTGTATATTTGGGAGATTAATCCTTTGTCAATTTCTTCATTTGCAAATATTTTCTCCCATTCTAAGGGCTGTGTTTTTTTTGTTTGTTTATGGCTTACTTTGCTGTGCAAAAGCTTTTTAAGTTTAATTAAGTCCCATTTGCTTATTACTCAGCCATCAAGAGGAATAAAAATAATGCCATTTGCAGAGGCATGGATAGACCTAGCAAATGTCAGATACAGTGAAGTAAATCAGAAACAGAACAAAGTATCATATAATATTGTTTATATGTGGAATCTAGAAAAAATGGTACAGATGAGCTTATTTGCAAAGAAGAAAAAGAAACTTAGATGTAGAGAACAAACTTATGGATACCAACAGAGGAATGGGGTGGATGAAATGGGATTGACATGTATACACTGCTATGTGTAAAGTAGGTAACTAATGAGAACCTACGGCACAGCACAAGGAACTCTAACGCAGTGCTGCCTGGTGACCTACATGGGAGGAAGATCTCAAACAGGGGACATATGTGCACATGTAACTGATACACTCTGCTCCACAGCAGAAGCCTTACAGCAGAAAGTGAAGAGGAACTAAAAAGCCTCTTGATGAAAGCGAAAGAGGAGAGTGAAAAAGTTGGCTTAAAGCTCAACATTCAGAAAACGAAGATCAAGGCATCTGGTCCCATCACTTCATGGCAAATAAATGGGGGAACAGTGGAAATAGTGTCAGACTATTATTTTGGGCTCCAAAATCACTGCAGATGGTGACTGCAGCCATGAAATTAAAAGATGCTTACTCCTTGGAAGGAAAGTTATGACCAACCTAGATAGCATATTAAAAAGCAGAGACATTACTTTGTCAACAAAGGTCTGTCTGATCAAGGCTATGGTTTTTCCAGTGGTCATGTATGGATGTGAGATTGGGACTGTGAAGAAAGCTGAATGCCGAAGAATTGACGCTTTTGAACTGTGGTGTTGGAGAAGACTCTTGAGAGTCCCTTGGACTGCAAGGAGATCCAACAAGTCCATCCTGAAGGAGATCAGTCCTGGGTGTTCATTGGAAGGACTGATGCTGAAGCTGAAACTCCAATACTTTGGCCATCTCATGCGAAGAGTTGACTCATTTGAAAAGACCCTGATGCTGGGAGGGATTGGGGGCAGGAGGAGAAGAGGATGACAGAGGATGAGATGGCTGGATGGCATCACTGACTCTATGGACATGAGTTTGAGTAAACTCCTGGAGTTGGTGATGGACAGGGAGGCCTGGCGTGCTGAGATTGATGGGGTCGCAAAGAGTCAGACACGACTGAGCGACTGAACTGAACTGAACTGACAGCAGAAGCTAACACAACACTGTAAAGCAACTATATTCCAATAACTTTTTTTAAGTGCACGTAATTTAAAACCATTTCTATCAACAACTTAAATTGTTCAGCTATATGAGATGAATCTTTCTTTTTTAGGGGGTATAATACAATAGAGCAGGAGTACCTGTAAATATCTCTCCCCCTCACTTACTCTCCTCACTTCCTGAAAATTTGGGTGAATTTCATCTTTCTGTTTATTAAAGGATTGAAGATAAACTGGAAAGACACTAGATATGAGCTTGTAAAACTGGAAGTAAAAATGACCAATAAAAGATCTAATAATGAAATTCAAGCAAAATGTGTTACTTATTTCCAAAAAGGGGACTGTTCTTCATTATCTTCACATGTGTCTGCAGATAAAGAAGAAATGGATTTAAATTTATCAATAAAGAGTCAGTTTAGAACCAGCTTGTAAATTCTTGACTAACTGGTAAGAACAAAGTAAATATTATTTCCAATAAACCAATAGTCATAAATTTAAATTTGCAGCTGCTAATGATGGGACACATTCAGTGGAAACATTTAACTGAGCACTCACTTATAAGAATTTTAGTGTAAATATGTGAAAAATTGTAAAACAAAGCAGAATCTTCTGTTCCAGTGGAACCCAGAATCTAGCAGAATTTTCTTCTTTAGTATGAACCAGAGCTCAAAATTCTTTCTCTCCTGCACAAAATAGTATTACTCTGGCATTCAGATAAATCTAAGTCTTTGTTATATTCTGTTAAAATAAAATAAAAAAAATTTTAAACTTTAAATGATTTTCTTTTCTAAATGAAAAGATTAAAGCTATACTCACATTGGTCAAAAACTTAAAATCAAATCTTACCTATAGACTGATTTGTATTTTGAAATGCTAAACAAAGCTAAAGAGAATGCCTTAATCTAGAAGAATTTCCTTAAGAGATCCATTAAGTAAATCTCCTGTGTACTCTGCATATTATTTTTTTTTCTAAATATTAGTGGAGATTATTTCTATTGTAACATTTAATCAGGTAACTGAAATAAAAGGAGAGAGAACTACAGTCCAACAAATTAGTCGCCAAAGAACCCTAAAAATGATACCACATTATTTCTGCCTGATCAAACATTTTTCTTCTAGAAAACCTCATGTATTAGTACTGTTGTCACTGTTGACTCATTTGGGCATTAAGAATCTTATCCTCTCATGATGTTGAACACAGAAAAGCAAACGTTTCATTAGGCACTATCATTTTCCTACCTGCCTGCCACAAGACCTTTGGTCTTGATTAACATAATAATGAATTACATTTATCTCTGTGTATTCACAAATACACTCTGGGGACCAATAAAATGGCATATGGCATAATTGAGTCATCTGTTCAATCACAGTTATTATTAGCTTAACACATTCAGCCTGGTGGAAGTTCACAAGAGCCCATCTTGTTCTTCAGATTCAAGGGTTAAGATGTTGTTCTGGTCCTTGTTTTAGATTTAATTACATTCAGTTTTTCCTATTTTCCTTGTAGCATTTACATCCGGCATTTCTATAATATAGCATTAGAGTTTTTGTTCTTTTGTTTGAGTCACAAAGGTAACCACAATAGGAGATAAAATGAGATTAGTTCAAAGTGATCTTTTTTCTTTTATCAATAAAAGACTGTTACAGAAGGCCTGATGGACTCTTCCATACTTTACCAACAAACATTAGCAAGCCATCCAGCAATAAACCTGAGAGCCTGTTTAAAAGAATGTTAACAATTGTCATTAAATCTATGTAATAAACCACTGTCCCTCAGTAACTTCAGAGCTGAATGAGGCAAAGGACAGCTTAGGAAACTTAAAGGATGTGCAGTGCATTCACTCTGGAACAGTGTTGGGCCAGTACCTGGTTGCAGGATAGTTTTGATAGATACTGAATCAACGAAGGAAGGAGAGGATGGAAGGAAAGGCAAAGGCAGAAAGCAAAGCCAAATCACATTCTCAGTCTCAGAGGAAAAGGTGTCACAATGCAAATCAGACCTGTACTAGATCTTGCGCTAAGCAATGAAGCCAGTATGAGAATCTACTACTGGTGACAAAATGGTTCATCGGGAAATGAGGTCTCATGAAGAAAGTCAGACCCAGAGTGACTCAAATTCATTGAGACAGTATGTTAAAAAGCAAAGACATTACTTTACCAACAAAGGTCCGTCTAGGCAAGGCTATGGTTTTTCCAGTGGTCATGTATGGATGTGAGAGTTGGACTATAAAGAAAACTGAGCACTGAAGAATTGATGCTTTTGTACTGTGGTGTTGGAGAAGATGCTTGAGAGTCCCTTGGACTGCAAAGAGATCAAACCAGTCCATCCTAAAGGAAATCAGTCCTGAATATTCATTGGAAGGACTGATGTTGAAGCTGAAACTCCAATACCTGATACAAAGAGCTGACTCATTTGAAAAGACCCTGATGCTGGGAAAGATTGAAGGCGGGAGGAAAAGGGGATGACAGAGGATGAGATGGTTGGATGGCATCACCAACTCAATGGACATGAGTCTGAGTAAACTCCAGGAGTTGGTGATGGACAGGGAGGCCTGGCGTCCATGGGGTCACAAAGAGTTGGACACGACTCAGTTGAACTGAGTGACTGAACTGACTGACTGATCAGGTCGGCCTACTTTTTTTTTTTTTTTGAGAGGCAAATTAAACCCATTGGCAAATGCGTGACAAAAGGCTTTCATCTGTGAACTCCTCCAAAAAAGTTATGAAAATGACGTTTTTTAAAGTTTGGATTCTTGGAGACTAACCTGCCTGGTGCGTATGTACATGGTCAGTTATGTCAGACTCTTTTGCCATCCCATGGACGGCAAAAGTCCCCCAGCTGTAGTCCCCCAGCTTCTCTGTCCAAGGCATTTTCTAGGCAAGAGTACTGGAATGGGTTTCCATTTCCTCCTCTAGAGTATCTTCCCTACACAGGGATAGAACCTTCATCTCCTGCATTGGCAGGCAGATACTTTGCCACTGAGCCACCTGGGAAACCCCAACCTGTCTGGTAAATATGTTAAATCTCATATGGACCACTGCTTCTGAAAAATCCCAGGACTGCTCATGCAATTTCTGATTAAGAGAGTGAATCATCATAAGACTTTTTAAAAATTATTTTCTAAAGATAAGTCTATGTATTACCTAATCAAACTGAAATTTTAAGAATTTGTTGATAATCTTTAATAAACTTAGTGAAAGCTGAGCCTCTAACCAAAGTGAAGACAAGTTTCCTCCAGTCTTCTTAAGGACCCTGACTGTGTCTGAAAATTAAACTGACAAAAATGAACCAACAAGAGAATAGCATACAAATTCATTTAATATAAGTTTTACATGATTTGAGTGCCCTTATTGAGAACTGGACTGTAAAAAAAGGCTGAACACTGAAGAATTGATGCTTTTGATCTGTGGTGTGGGAGAAGACTCTTGAGAGTCCCTTGGACTGCAAGGAGATCCAACCAGTCCATCCTAAAGGAGATCAGTCCTGGGTGTTCATTGCAAGGACTGATGTTGAAGCTGAAACTCCAATACTTTGGCCACCTGATGCAAAGAGCTGACTCATTGGAAAAGACCCTGATGCTAGGAAAGATTGATGGCAGGAGGAGAAGGGGACGACAGAGGATGAGATGGTTGGATGGCATCACCAACTCAATGGACATGGGTTTGGGTGGACTCTGGGAGTTGGTGATGGACAGGGACGTTCTGTGGTTCATGGGGTTGCAAAGAGTTGGACACGACTGAGCAACTGAATGATAGTATAAGGAAATAACCTAAAGAAATGACAAAACCTAGTTGTTTTTATAATAGGATGCAAAAAGAGAGGCAACTGTGAAGAAATGACCAAACTGTGTGTGGAGGCTAAAGAGAAGATGAGAATTATTTTAACAAAGTCTGTTGGTACAGAATTGTTTCAACTTCTTGTTCTTAAAGATAAAAAAGTCACTGTACCTCACAGTCCAGGAGAGCATCTTGCACAAGGGAGTATCTCCTGCTGCTAAGAAGGAAAAGGAAGGTCAGAGTACTCTTCTTCCACCTGCTGTTTCTCAAGTGCCTTTAATTCAAAATAACCAATGTGCCAAAATGGCATATTTTGGAGTGACAATCTCTGAACTCCTTCAAAAGAAATAAGTTGCTTAAGTGTTTACACCAGTAACCTTAGGAGTTGAGAACTGTGAAATGACCATCCTAGAGAAGGGAAGAGGTATATGAGGAGACCCTATAGCCTGCCAATGTTTCCTTTATTTCCCCTTAAAATTTATGGTCCTGTTTCATCTTCATCACATAGTCACTTGAACATATAAAAGCAATAAAATGTTTTGGGAAGATGCATCATGTTCATTCTCACTTGACATCCCCTAGTCACACTTGTGGGTAAAATGAAGGACATTTACACCTTCAGTTCAGTTCAGTTCAGTCACTCAGTCGTGTCCGACTCTTTGCGACCCCATGAATCACAGCACGCCAGGCCTCCCTGTCCATCACCAACTCCTGGAGTCTACTCAAACTCATGTCCATCGAGTCGGTGATGCTATCCAGCCATCTCATCTTCTGTCATCCCCTTCTCCTCCTGTTCCCAATCCCTCCTAGCATCAGAGTCTTTTCTAATGAGTCAACTCTTCCCATGGGGTGGCCAAAGTATTGGAGTTTCAGCTTCAGCATCAGTCCTTCCAATGACGGCAATAAATGACAGCAAATGTAGTGGCTAACACAACCTGGACTCATTTTCTTGTACTTCTGGAGTTCAAAAATTTGAACTAGGTCTTGCTGGTTAATACCAAGGCATCTGCAGGTCTTTTTAGAGACTCTGGGGGGAATCTGTTTTTCTTCTTTTCCTTCTCCTAAAGGCTGCTCATAGTCCTTGGCTCATGGCCCTTCCTTCATCTTCAAAGTCAGCAATGAGTTGAAGCTTCTCTCAAGTCCTATCACTCTGACACTTCTGTCTCTTTCTTTTCCATTTCAAGACTCCTGTAATTACATTCTGTTCACACGGATAAAGCAGAACTATCTCCTTGTTTTACACTCAGTCAGTTCCACTTAGCTATATAATATACCACATGTATCAGCCCTAGAGATTAGGACACGGACATTTCTGCAGAGTCATTGTTCTGCTGGTTATGCTATAAAGTTCAAGCCATTATTACCATCAAAATGGAACACCTGAGACACTAGAAGAAATATGTAATTTTATCAAAAATAATTATTAGTGGGACTTCCTAGGTGGCTCAGGGGTAAAGAATCTGTGTGCCAGTGCAGGAGGCACGGGTTTGATCCCTGGGCTGGGAAGATGCCCTGGAGGAGGAAATGGCAACCCACTCCAGTATTCTTGCCTGGAAAACCCCATAGACAGAGGAGTCTGGTAGGCTACGTACAGTCCGTAGTGTCACAAAGAGTCAGACATGACTGAGCATGCATGCATGACAAATTTTTATTGAGATTTACTGTGAAAAATCTATTAGTCACGTTTCAAAAGTCTTACACTGTAACACAAAACCATTAATTTATTTGCTTAAAAAAGTAATAGACTGGTACTTTGTCTGGAACATGTCTATGTGATCATCATATACTTGAAATTTTCAAGCAAAAGTGATCTCATTGGATGCAATATTAAAAGAATGCTCTTAAAATTATGCTATTTCATCCTGTTTTTCTGCTATGTATATATATTTATTTTTTTATAAGCATTCATTGTCCCAAACAGGATTTAATATTCTTCAAAATGGGCATCACTTGGAAACTTGCCAGAAGTAACAGAATCTTAGGATTCACCAACTGAACTAGAATTTGAATTTTTATAAGATTCCCAGCTGATTTGTCAGCAGATTAAAGCATGAGAAACACTGATACAACAGAGTTTCTTACTTATCATAAACATTTATATTAGCTATCCATATGTTTTCCTGTTTAACTATTTAAAATACCTTCAAAAAAAGGCCTTCATTAATGTTTTGTGCATAAAATCAACATCTTGCATAATCATAGTTTTATTTGTACAATAATAAATAAACACTGCACATCATTGATAAATTTTTCAGCCCATAAAGAAAGAAAAAGACTTATGATCTGAGTTACATTCAGAATGCTTACCTACATTTGAAAGTGAATATTCAGAGGTAAATACACAGGAGAGCTGAATTTCATGCCTTGTTCAGTTTCTGAACTGAGTATGCTGATTGGATTTGAGAATATAATAAAATATCTCATAATGGTTGATTACACAGAAATTTAGGAATTCTAGGGATTACATTGAAACAGGCATCTTGGTGCTCTGCTTTCCAAAGGCCCAGGATAAAGCCAAAACCAGAGAAGATTTTAGAGTAACATTAAGGCTGAAACTGAATTTTCTGTGTGTGTATTTGTGTGTGTTAGTACATTTTATTACCTTTTAACATGGACTTGGAAGGGAAACAAATCAAAATAAACAATAACAAAAGACTAATCAACCTAACAACCCCAGGCATTCTTGGGCTGCTTATTAGCTTAGAGCAAAACAAATTCAATGGGAAACTTGAAAGTTGTCTTCACATATTTGGGAGGCTGTCAAATGAAAGAAGAATGTGGAATGTACAACGAAGTCCTAAGGGACAGAACAAAAATCAACGTGAAGAAGGTACACAGAGAAGGATTTTATTCTTTGCAAGAAATAGCTTTCCAACCATTCAAGAGAGCTGTTAAAGATGAAATGGGCTGGATTGGGAGCTAATGAATTCTCTTCTGCCTTAAGTGTATAACTTTAGGCAGAATGGCCATTTGAAATGAGCGCTACAGAGGGGAATCAGGTTTCTCTTGGAAGATTAATAACTAATGACAGATATCACTTATTGAGCCCTTCCTAAGAGGCTGGTGAAGTGCTGTTGCAACTTAAAACTCTGACTCCTTTAATCCCCATTCTATAAGATGGGTACTACTGTTTTCATCATTCTAAACAAAGGCTAGGAGAAGTGAAGTAATGAGTCATTGGGACAGAATTTGAATCCAAGTCCCTCAGATTATGGAGCTACAAGACACTTCAAACGAAGTAAGATGGATTCGGAACCTCATCGTCCCCTCAATGGGAACATTGCTTCCTGGTAATTAATGCTTTCAAACTGGAGAAGACCCTTGAGAGTCCCTTGGGCTGCAAGAGATCAAACAAGTCTTAATTTTCATTGGAAGGATTGTTGCTGAAGCTGAAGCTGCAATACTTTGGCCGCCTGAGGCCAAGAGCTGACTCATTGGAAAAGACCCTGATGTTGAGAAAGACTAAAGGCAAAAGGAGAAGGGGTCGGCAGAGGATGAAATGGTTAGATAGCATCACCAAGTCAATGGACATGAATTTGAACAAACTCCAGGAGATAATGGAAGACAGAGGAGCTGAAGGGCTACAGTCCCCAGGGTCAGAAAGAGGTGGGCATGACCCAAGTGACTGGGCAGCAGAAGCAACAGATCATTCAATATTTCTTACTACAAGTTATGAATGAATACATATATGGAGAGAGGAGAAAGTGAGGTTAGTGTACTTATTGCACAGCTATTGTGATGATTATACAAGTTGATTGATTAATAAAGCAATGCAGGAGCATATGGTTTGGTAGAAATTCAAAAAAATGTTTGTTGAATGAAAGTACAAAAGAACCAACTTTCCATTCATATTAACACATCATGTAACAGAGTTTTGAAGCTAAGAAAAACATTACTTAGTCCATTAATTTTTTCTTCTTTTTATTAATTGCTACAGATATGTGTACTTGAGTAAAATGAGAAATGTGCGCCATGTGAGGTTTCATGATCATTTGGACTAGAATTAGCCAGAGGTTTCTATCATATTAAAGTGGTCCACCTGGTACTTCAAATTAAAGTCTTTGTAATGGTTTCCATAATGTGTACATCATCTGCTTGGTCTGGTAAATGTATTCATCCTGTATCCAATTTTATTTTTAAAGGAAGAGCAATAATTTCCACTGTCTAAATTACTGTTACACACAGTGAGAGAGCTTGGCCACATCTAAATCTTCACAGTGTAAGAAAAAAACCTCTTTGATTTCACTTAACTGCAATGCAATTATTCTCTGCATAAAAACAGATATATTTTGGGTTCCCAGGTATATATATATATATATATATATATACACACACACACACACACACACACATATATATATGTATATATATATACATACACACACATACATATATACATATATAAACAAGGTAAATATTAATATTGAAAGATCAAGGGCATCTGAAATCAGAAAGCTCTTGTCATTCACTGTGGACAAGAACAGATCATAAGGAGAGTTTCAAACTGATCCCAGAAATTCCTTATCTTTTTGATGCCTGGCAGCTGTAGTTGGATCTTCTGTCCTCAGTGTCTCCTCCTGTTGTTCACACATTCTCTCCAATGCCAAAAATCAAATACTTTCACAACCTGATTCCAACTTTCCTGTTTAATTTAATTAATTTATTTTTATTCTTCCCTTTAAAGCTTGCAAAAGTAACTCATTGCATTTACTACCTAGTATTTAGTCATCCTAAAAGATGATGCTGTGAAAGTGCTTCACTCAATATACCAGCAAATTTGGAAAACTCAGCAGTGGCCACAGAACTGGAAAAGGTTAGTTTTCACTCCAGTCTCAAAGAAAGGCAATGCCAAAGAATGTTCAAATTACTGCACAATTGTACTCATCTCACATGCTAGCAAAGTAATACTCAAAAAATTCTCCAAGCCAGGCTTAAACAGTACATGAACTGTGAACTTCCAGATATTCAAGCTAGTTTTAGAAAAGGGAGAGGAACCAGGGATCACATTTCCAGCATTCATTGGATCATAGAAAAAGCAAGAGAGTTCCAGAAAAGAATCTACTTCTGCTTTATTGATTACGCGAAAGCCTTTGACTGTGTGGATCACAACAAACTGTGGAAAATTCTTCAAGAGATGGGACTATCAGACCACCCTACCTGCCTCTTGAGAAATCTGTATGCAGGTCAATAAGCAACAGTTAGAACTGGACATGGAACAACAGACTGGTTCCAAATAGGGAAAGGAGTACATCAAGGCTGTATATTGGTCCCCTGCTTATTTAACTTATATGTAGAGTACATCATGCGAAATGCCAGGCTGGATGAAGCACAAGATAGAATCAAGAGTGCCAGGAAAAATATCAATAACCTCAGATATGCAGATGACACCACCCTTATGGCAGAAAGCGCGAGGAAGAACTAAAGAGCCTCTTGATGAAAGTGAAAGAGGAGAGTGATAAAACTGGCCTAAAGCTTAACATTAAAAAAACGAAGATCATGGCATCTGGTTCCACTACCGCATGGCAAATAGAGGGGGAAACAAAGGAAAGAGTGAGAGACATTATTTTCTTGGGTTCTAAAATCACTGCAGATGGTGAGTGCAGCCATAAAAGACCCTTGCTCCTTGGAAGAAAAGCTATGACCAAAATAGACAGTATATTAAAAAGGAGAAACTTTACTTTGTCGACAAAGGTCCATTTAGTCAAAGCTATGGTTTTTCCAGTAGTCATATATGGATGTGAGAGTTACATCATAAAGAAAGAAGAGCACTGAAGAATTGATGCTTTTGAACTGTGGTGTTGAAGCAGACTCTTGAGAGTCCCTTGGGCTGCAAGGAGATCAAACCAGTCCATCCTAAAGGAAATAAGTCATTAATATTCATTGGAAGGACTGATGCTGAAGCTGAAACTCCAATACTTTGGCCACCTGATGGGAAGAACTGACTCATTGGAAAAGACCCTGATGCTGGAAAATATTGAAGGCAGGAGGAGAAGGGGATGGTAGAGGATGATATGGCTGGATGGTATCACCAACTCAATGGACATCAGTTTGAGTAAACTCTGGGAGTTGGTGATGGACAGGGAGGCCTGGCATGCTGCAGTCCATGGGGTTGCAAAGAGTTGGACACAACTGAGTGACTGAACTGAACTGAACTGAACTGAACTGAACTGAACTGAAGAGACATACAGTCATCAAGAGACAAACTAGGGGTTAGAACCTTAGAAACGAGATTCCAGGAAGACAGCCTTAATCACTGTCGTCTGTTTCATCAAGCACCATCCTTTGAGCTGAAGCCAGTTCTATTTTATGAATTTCATTTTACTGAGCAAGAAAAGAATCCCACTGGGACATTTTGAGTTGGGTTTGCCATCACTGCTAAAATCCAGACCAGTCTCCTCGGAAACAAAAGCACATCTCATGTGTTTCATGGTTCATATTTACTGACGTTAGAAATATTCCATTAAATCTATTTTTCTAGCTGAGTAACTCCTACTGAAGTTACATTTCCAGCACATAACTCTCCTCATACCCTCCAGTCTATGCCTACACCAAGCATTTTCCTTAATGGCGTTGCATTCTTTATTTCTAATGTCTGTGTCACCTTCTTTTCCGTCCCTCCCCCAAAATGTCCTTAAGGTAAGGAAAAAGACTTCATATTATCTTTCTCTGATTCCACACAGTGTGTCCTACAAAATTGGTACCTAACAAATACTTATTAGGCATCAGATTGTAAGAACTGGTTATGGTATATAGAAAAATGTGAGGTCTGGCTTAGGTGCTATGAATTGAGAGATATCTCCTTTCTTTGGGTACAAGGTAGAAAAGAATGTTTCAAAATGAAAATACATTTGTAAAGAAACTAGCCTAGATTGTAGTTTTCTTTTGCTTTACTTATATATATTAAATGATCTCCTTGTTTTATGACTTATCACTGCACATTTTTTGCTGTATCAAGAATCAGCTCTCATGTCTTTAAATATATGGTAAAGTGTTCTTCCCAGTGGACCACATCTCATCTCTATAGTATTATAAGAACTCTCCTTATTTGCATAGCATATTAGAGTTTACACTATATAGAATACGTACTGTTTTCATTTGACCATTACTTGTGAGGTCAGTACTATTAGTTTTCTTATTCAGTCAAGGTAATTAGACTCAAAGATAAATAACTGGTAGTGCATGGACACCTACTATCACAATATAAAACTTTCCACTCTTCTATTTTGCCATTTTATGACCTGCAGAGTATATGTCACATAGCAGATGTTCAACAAATATGTATCTGTTTGGCTCTTCTCTTTCTTCATTACTAAAATTATACATTCAGCATGTTAGGTTGAATACTACGAGATGCAATGAAATGCTATAAAGAGACACTGTCCCCAAGGAATTCACCATGCAATTTGTGTAGAAGTGCTCTATCATAAACACATATATGTGTTCTTTTCACTCACCAGAACTGATGGAGATCTGAATGTATACCAACCACAAGGGCAATGAGCAGAAACAAAGCTCACAGTTTGCAAACCGATTTGAAAATTAACAACCTAAACTTAGAACTTGCGCTCTGAATCTCTGCTGGATAATTTTGATTCTGAAGCATGACAAAGATGATGGCTTGTCAAAACAGTGCTTCTAAACAGTGATGATAATCTGATGGCTTGGAAGGTGTAGCTTCATGTGTGAGCCTTCTTGGAGGAAATGAGAACCATCACGACTGGGAATACTTAGACCTGGATGCACCTATGCCCATTCACCAGAGATGTGAACACATATATTACTTGAGTGTGAAAAATCATCCCCTGAATATTTTGATTTAAATCAATCATCCTCTGTTGCCTATAATTCCTCCTATCTCTTTCCAGGGTGACCCTCCTCCAGCACAGCAGCATCACATTTCTAGATCTTTAACAATTATTGATGACTGTCACTGGATTACAATTTGTGTCCTCAAAAGCAGGAGGTGGTGTGTTAACTGGCTGAAGAGATGCCAATTCCTTCACTTGGCCTGCTTTCTTAGTCTCCCTAGTTTCTTTTTTTCCTACCCAAATTCTTTCTTACTCTCTATTTCTTCTATAGAGCTGAATCTGTCACTAACCAGCCATGGCCGTGTGCTTGTATTTTGCCAGCAAAGCTGAAAAGGCCAATCTCAGGTGGCAACAAAGTGGGACAGCTTCCCAGGTTCATTTGCTTTTTCATCACAAATTCAATCTTCCTAAATTCCACTTCAAATGGAATCCCCACCTGAGTTCTTTTTAAACTAAACATCAGACCAAAGAACATCAAGAACATTCTCAGAAGTTACATTTGTTTGAACAGCTGTTTGGAACTGCTCTCACTGTATGCACAATCTTCGTTTATAATCTCTTGGTCAGGGAACGACAAGTTCAAATTGTTCATATTGAATTAAGCATAAATGATGCAGTGGATCGTAGAAAATATTGATTTTACCGTTCCCTGGCCATTGCCAAGTTTCTTCTCGATTAGGGCTCTGAGTAGCATAGATTTATTGTATTTGATATTTTGACCCCTTTTATCTAATCATTTTGCCTCATTTTTTTCATCCATTCTATATAATTTAAAGAATTGACAGTAGATTTAAGATTCTAGTCCTCATGTTTGGAATGTACTCAACATTATCCTTATTTATGTTCTCTTATTAGAGTTCTTCTTCAGTACTAGCATTTCACAGCAGGTTTGGGGTTTGCAATTCAAATTACTTCTTCTTAGGTAATTTTTATTGTCTCAATATTGAACTCTCTAGGTAATGAAGTTCACATTTATTTTATATTAGTATCAAATGTTATAATATTTTAAGACTAGCAAGTTTATGTATAAATAATTTGTAAATGGACTTTACAGTAAAAAGTGTTTTTAAACAAAACTGAGGGAGGCTGGGCTATCTGTTACGGGAACCAAAGAGCAATGGGGTCAAGCCAGGGGTGAAAGGGCACATCTACAGCAGGAGGTGTCCTGATGACCTTGCATGTCTCCACTGGGGCTGCGTGGTCAAGGCTGGACCACAGTCTTCCCAGAGTCTTGGCCCAGCATCTGTCAATTTCTGCTGCAGTCGGTGGAGGTAAGCAGTCTGATGAGAAGCTGCCATGAGGCAGTTTCTCACCAATCTTGCTGTGTCCTCACTGATCCTAGGCTATAGCTGTCAGATTCTGTATAGGTTTGAAAAACTCACTGTAGCTTAGTGGTGTTTTCTCAGTGGAAAAGATCCAGCTTGCACTGTCTCTCACATATGGCTTCTTTGGTTCAAAGCTTTCTCTGGGACTAGGACCATTGGAAGCAAACACCATTCTGATCTTGCTTTCGTGGTCTGAACATGTAATAAACTGTCTGAATCCATTTAGGTTCATTGTCTCCTTACCAGCCAAAGGTAACGGCTCCAGGAGTAATCCTTGTGGCTCCATTAAAAACCCTGCTGCTGTGTACTGACTACTTCACAACTTAACAGGGAAATTTTAATTGCCTTGACGTGTATAAAGAATCCCCCTGCCAATGCAGGAGGCATGGGTTCAATCCCTGGGTTGGGAAGATCCCCTGGAGAAGGAAATGGCAACCCACCTCAGTATTCTTGCCTGACACATTCTGTGGACAGAGAAGCCTGGAGGGCTACAGTCCATGGGGTTACAAAGAATCAGACATAATTTGGTGACTGAGCATGTATGCCCTTTTTAATAAATCAATATTGTGTAATTGGATCTTACAGTGAAACACTACTAAAAATGATTAATATTTGTGAACACCATGGTATTGGGTCTTCCCATTCTGGATCTTCTTCAGCTAGCACTTTCTTCCTCTGTGGTTCTAGGTAACTTCATACTTTCTTACTTTCAAATGAACCAGTAATTGCTTCTTCACATCTCTGTCTACCTGGTAAAATTAGTTATTCACACTGGAGAGAATAATTTGATTCTGTGTTCCAGATTCAGTAGAGGATAATTGATTCAGTGAATGAATGAGTTAATAAATAAATGAACAAATGGAAAATTGTGGGAGCTAATAGTCTTTAATGCTTTCTTAGTCTCATATACTTTCTAAGTCATTTGCAATTATCATAATAATTCGGTAAATTTGGTACTAATTTTATAGATTAGGAAATTTAGACAAAAAAGTTATAGCTTAAGATAAGACTGGATATATTTACTAATAAGTAAGTAAAAAATTAAATATTTTATTAAAATATGTGGAAAAAATTAACTTGCATATATATGTCTATACATTTCTTTAACTAAAATGTTTTATTCTTAAAGTCTTCTTTTCTGTATCAGCCTGCCTGACTTCAGACTATACTACAAAGCCACAGTCATCAAGACAGTATGGTACTGGCACAAAGACAGAAATATAGATCAATGAAACAGAATAGAAAGCCCAGAGATGAATCCACGAACCTATGGACACCTTATCTTCGACAAAGGCGGCAAGGATATACAATGGAAAAAAGACAACCTCTTTAACAAGTGGTGCTGGGAAAACTGGTCAACCACTTGCAAAAGAATGAAACTAGAACACTTTCTAACACCATACACAAAAATAAACTCAAAATGGATTAAAGATCTAAATGTAAGACCAGAAACTATAAAACTCCTAGAGGAGAGCATAGGCAAAACACTCTCCGACATAAATCACAGCAAGATCCTCTATGACCCACCTCCCAGAATATTGGAAATAAAAGCAAAAATAAACAAATGGGACCTAATTAAACTTAAAAGCTTTTGCACAACAAAGGAAACTATAAGCAAGGTGAAAAGACAGCCCTCAGATTGGGAGAAAATAATAGCAAACAAAGCAACAGACAAAGGATTAATCTCAAAAATATACAAGCAACTCCTACAGCTCAATTCCAGAAAAATAAATGACCCAATCAAAAAATGGGTCAAAGAACTAAACAGACATTTCTCCAAAGAAGACATACAGATGGCTAACAAACACATGAAAAGATGCTCAACATCACTCACCATCAGAGAAATGCAAAATCAAAACCACAATGAGGTACCATTACACACCAGTCAGGATGGCTGCTATCCAAAAGTCTACAAGCAATAAATGCTGGAGAGGGTGTGGAGAAAAGGGAACCCTCTTACACTGTTGGTGGGAATGCAAACTAGTACAGCCGCTATGAAGAACAGTGTGGAGATTTCTTAAAAAACTGGAAATAGAACTGCCATATGACCCAGCAATCCCACTTCTGGGCATACACACTGAGGAAACCAGATCTGAAAGAGACACATGCGCCCCAATGTTCATCGCAGCACTGTTTATAATAGCCAGGACATGGAAGAAACCTAGATGCCCATCAGCAGATGAATGGATAAGGAAGCTGTGGTACATATACACCATGGAATATTACTCAGCCATTAAAAAGAATTCATTTGAATCAGTTCTAATGAGATGGATGAAACTGGAGCCCATTATACAGAGTGAAGTAAGCCAGAAAGAAAAATACCAATACAGTATACTAACACATATATGTGGAATTTAGAAAGACGGTAACGATAACCCTATACGCAAAACAGAAAAAGAGACACAAATGTACAGAACAGACTTTTGGACTCTGTGGGAGAAGGCGAGGGTGGGATGTTTCAAGAGAACAGCATTGAAACATGTATATTATCTAGGGTGAAACAGATCACCAGCCCAAGTTGGATGCATGAGACAAGTGCTCGGGCCTGGTGCACTGGGAAGACCCAGAGGGATCGGGTGGAGAGGGAGGTGGGAGGGGGATCGGGATGGGGAATACATGTAAATCCATGGCTAATTCAAGTCAATGTATGACAAAAACCACTACAATATTCTAAAGTAATTAGCCTCCAACTAATAAAAATAAATGAAAAAAAAGAAAAGAAAAAAACAAGTCTTCTTTTCTATATTTTATAAGATACTCTAATTCATTTTTGTTTTAGCCTAGTATTAAATTGGGATACTCAGATTTTAAGTTATACACACACATATATACGTGTGTATATGTGTATATACTTGTATATACCGACTGCAGCGCACCATGCTTCCCTGTCCTTCACCATCTCCTAGAGTTTCCTCGAACGCATGTCCATTGAGTCGGTGATGCTGTTCAACCATCTTGTCCTCTATAGTCTCATTTTAAGAGGTACCACAGGTCACATAAACCACAGGTTAGCCATTCACATCAGAATTCAGTTAATTCAAATCCCAATATGCACATGACTCTGGATTAAAATATATAAATATATCACATCCAGTGTCAAAATTGGAGTAAGAGAGAAGCACAGTCTTTTTCAGATGGTACCCCTAAAACTTCAGTTCAGTTCAGTCACTCAGTCCTGTACTACTCTTTGTGACCTCATGAATCACAGCACACCAGGCCTCTCTGTCCATCACCAACTCCCAGAGTCCACCCAAACCTATGTCCATCAAGTCGGTGATGCCATCCAACCATCTCATCCTCTGTCATCCCCTTCTCCTCCTGCCCTCAATCTTCCCAGCATCAGGGTCTTTTCAAATGAGTCAGCTCTACACATCAGGTGGCCACAGTATTGGAGTTTCAGCTTCAACATAAGTCCTTCCAATGAACACCCAGGATTGATTTCCTTTAGGATGGACTGGTTGGATTTCCTTGCAGTCCAAGGGACTCTTTCAAGAGTCTTCTCCAACATCACAGTTCAAAAGCATCAATTCTTCTGCACTCAGCTTTCTTTATAGTCCAACTCTCACATCCACACATGACCACTGGAAAATCCATAGCCTTGACTAGTTATTCCCTAATTCTAAGATCTTTTTGCTGTTTTGATATAAATTCAAACTCAAATGAAGCACCAGAAATATCAATGAATGAGAGCCATTTTTATGTTCATTTGGTACAGTTTTTGTTGTTCTCTAAAATATTGAACAAAATTTTGATACACATTAGCAATCTGGTGTAGGTAGTATTTTGGAAAAATTATGTATAGTAAAGACAACAACATTTTATAGTAAGAGTGATTTAAACATCTGCAGATATTATGAGTAACTCAAACATGGTTTTAATGTTTTGCTGCAGAACATATCAGTGATATACCTCTTTATTTTTTTAGCAAAACATATTTTGTTTCATAAATTAGCATAGCTCATAGCTAGGTCAATAACATAGAACATGGAATGACTTTATTTTTCAATCTATATCTTTTGTGCCATTATAGGGAGAGAGGAGGAAAATGCTGCAGGTTTTTAAAATTACTTTTTGAAACATGATGGAAGAAGTTGAATAACACAAGTAAGTGGTATCGGTTTTTAACATATATTACCAAACTAAATTGGCAAAGTGTCTGTGTTGCTAAGGTTTTGTGTTGTTTCACCTTGACATTTTAATTTGGCAACCAAATTGATAGGAAGGTGATATTGTTTCAGTAACACTTGGCCCATGATGACTGAAATAAACTCAGAAATCCACTTTCCCTTCCTCACCACCACAAAATTCTTGCTGTTGCTTTTGTTTCGTCTCTATGTCGTGTCTGACTGTTACAACCCCGTGGAATGTAGCCCTCCAGGTTCCTCTGTCCATGGGATTTCCTAGGCAAGAATATTGAAGTGGGTTGCCTTTTCCTATTCCAGGGGATCTTCCTGACCCAGGGATTGAACATGGGTCTCTTGCATTGGCAGGCAGATTCTTTACCACTGAACCACCAGGGAAGCACGTAAAAATTCTAGAGATCCACATTCCTCAAAAAGTTTACTCCAAGTAAATTTAATTGAACACATATTATTCTCTTAATTTTGACTCCTACATTTTATATTACTGTGTCACCTTTATGTGAGTGTATATGTATAAAAATAATAAACCAAATAATTGAGGCATGTATATAGGCTTCTATGAAAATCTCTGCAGCAAGACATTTTAGAAGCACTTCAGTCTGTATCACATTTTAATATTCATATATGTTCACATCATTTAAAAATACCACAGATGGCATGGGACACAGACAGCATGTGTGCTAAGAGAGAAAAACACTGAACTCAGGGTGGGCGTAGTTGCCAGTGCACATAATTTAACTCATATTGATTCTGGCTAGGTTGGCACAGGAGCACATTTGTGGAGTTTCTGTGGAAAGTGTCGATAATGCCATAACTGAGAGAAGAAACAAATTTCCCTGAGAATCAATGGATTGAATGATAATTCTGAGTAGTTGATTGCCTTTTGAGTACACAGAGTTTGAGTCTTTTAAAATAATTCCAAGGTCATCTGAAAAAAGGATAATATGAGAAGATGATTACCACTAATTTTAACTCATCCAATATGAACTGCCCATTGAGATCGCTTGAATCCAACTAGCATTTGCCATCTTGCTTTGGCACAAGACAGCGCAAAGAAATGTATTAAACTTCTTAGGAGCCAGCAGATCACACAAAACCAAGAATGTGATTTCTGCAAGTGTTTAATTCTCTTACATATCTTTCTATGAAAGTGAGAGTGATAGTGTTTGTCTCCCAGTTCTGTTCAGTTTAGTTAGTTGTGTCGGATTCTTTGTGACGCCATGGACTGCAGCACGCCAGGCTTCCCTGTCCATCACCAACTCCCAGAGCCTCCTTAGATTTGTGTCCATTGAGCCTGTTATGCCATCCAACCATCTCATCCTCTGTTGCCCCCTTCTCCTCCTGCCTTCAATCTTTCCCAGAATCAGGGTCTTTTCCAATGATTCAGTTCTTGGCATCAGGTGGCCAAAGTATTGGAATTTCAGTTTTAGCATCAGTCCTTCCAATGAATATTCAGGACTGATTTCCTTGAGGATGGACTGGCTGGATCTCCTTGCAGTCCAAGGGACTCTGAAGAATCTTCTCCAACACCACAGTTCAAAAGCATTAGTTCTTTGACACTCAGCTTTCTTTATAGTCCAAATCTCACATCCATACATAACTACTGGAAAAACCATAGATTTGACTAGACTGACCTTTGCTGGGAAAGTAATGTCTCTGTTTTTTAATATGCTGTCTAGGTTGGTCATAGGTTTTCTTCCAAGGAGCAAGCGTCTTTTAATTTCATGGCTGCAGTCACCATCTGCAATGATTTTGGAGCCCAGAAAAATAAAATCTTTCACTGTTTCCATTGTTTCCCCATCTATTTGCCATGAAGTGATGGGACTGGATGCCATGATCTTAGTTTTCTAAATGCTGAGTTTTAAGCCAGCTTTTTCACTCTCCTCTCACTTTCATCAAGAGTCTCTTTAGTTCTTCTTCTCTTTCTGCCATAAGGGTGGTGTCATCTGCATATCTGAGGTTATTGATATTTCTCACAGCAGTCTTGATTCCAGCTTGGGCTTCATCCGGCCAGGCATTTCTCATGATGCACTCTGCATATAAGTTAAATAAGCAGGGTGACAATATACAGCCTTGATGTACTCCTTTCCTGATTTGGAACCAGTCTGTTTTTCCATGTCAGTTCTAACTGCTGCTTCTTGACATGCATACAGATTTCTTAGGAGGCAGGTAAGGCAGTCTGATATTCCTGTCTCTTGAAGAATTGTGCACAGTTTGTTGTGATCCACACAGTCAAAGGCTTTCATGTAGTCAATAAAGCAGAAGTAGATGTTTTTTCGGAACTCTTCTGCTTTTTCTATGATCCAGCAGATGTTGGCAATTTGATCTCTGGTTCCTCTGCCTTTTCTAAAACCAGCTTTCACATCTGGAAGTTCATGGTTCACGTACTGGTGAAGCCTGGCTTGGAGGATTTTGAGTATTACTTTGCTAGCGTGTGAGATGAGTGCAGTTGTGCAGCAGTTCATACATTCTTTGGCATTGCCTTTCTTTGAGATTGGAATGAAAACTGAACCTTTCCAGTCTGGTGGCCACTGCTGAGTTTTCCAAATTTGCTGGCATATTGAGTGCAGCACTTTCGTAGCATCATCTTTTAGGACTTGAAATAGCTCAACTGGAATTCCATAGCTTTGTTTGTAGTGATGCTTCCTAAAGCCCTCTTGACTTCACATTCTAGGATGTCTCTCAGTCATGTCTAATTCTTTGTGACTCCATGAACTGTAACCCTCCTGGCTCCTCTGTCCATGGAGTTCTCCTGGCTAAAATACTGGAGTGGGTAACTATTCCCTTCTCTAGGGATCTTCCTGACCCTGGCATCAAACCTGCATCTTTTGCATTGCTGGAAGATTCTTTATGGTCTGAGCCACCAGGTAATTCCTATATCTATATGGCTAATGATTATTGCCTTTAAGTCTGAGGAAGCATTTCATAAAGGTACTTCACCAGTCCAAGGGGGAAAAGGTCTACATTGTGTGGAAAAATGAATATGCAGCTGCTCCTTAAAAGAAAATTCAAAACTCTGTGTATAATATTTGCATATAGTTCCAAGCAAACATAGATGGCACAATGATAAGTAGGACGTTATTATTTCAAAGATAGTTTCTTGCAGGTCTAGTTCTATTTTTAATGAGATTACACATTTATCTTTTTTCTTGCTATGTTACCAAATGTGAATCAGACCATCATTTTGCCCCAGACCCAGGAATTTGTTCTACTCATGCCACAAGTATTGATGTGTAAAGAAACGTCTGCTTGTGAGCATCAGAGGGGTCCCTCGCTTGGCAGATTATGCCTGCTCCCAGAGCTATGTGCCTGGAGTCTTTTTTTTTTTTTTCTTCTTCTTCTTCTTTTTTTATAGGAGGGGGTGGATATAATTGCTTTATAAGTTGTGCTATATTCTGTTATACAATGATGTGAATCAGACATATGTATACGTATATCCCCTCCCTCTTAGATCTCCTTCCAACCTCCCCCATCCCACCCCCTAGGTCACACAGCGCCGAGCTGAGCTCCCTGCATTATACAGCAGCTTCCCTCTAGCTATCTGTTTTACACATGGCAGTGTACGCATGTCAATCTCAGTTTTCCAATTCATCCTATCCCCTTCCCCACTCCCTTGTCCACACATTCATTTTCTATGTCTATTGCTGCCCTGCAGATAGGCTCCTCTGTACCTTTCTCTAGATTCCGCATATAAACATTAATATACATGATTTGTTTTTCTCTTTCTGTACTTACTTTGCTCTGTATGACAAACTTTAGCTCTGTCCGCATCTCTACAAATGACCCAGCTTTGTTCCCTTTTATGACTGGGTAATATTCCATTGCATATATGTACCACATTTTAATATGCTGCGTGAGCATGCATTAGGAAGGCGAGGGGATGATATTTAAGTACCTTTGGTGGATGCTTTCATTTGTAAAATCTCATTAAGCCTTACTACAGCTCTATCATATTAGTAATTACCTCAATATCATAGATGAAGAAACTAAATCTCAGAAAATTAATAATTTGCCAAGAATCAGTAGCAGAGATACAACTCAAGGTCAGCCTTTTCCCATCCAAATACATTTCCAAAAAGCAGTTTCCTTTGTAGGCATGCTGGTTGGTCAACAAAGGCTTTGACAAATAAGTATGAGGAATTTTAGAAATACAGGATAAAAATTAATGTGTTTTTTTTCCCCCACACAACTTCTCAGACCTGCTAATATGAGAAAGTGTATCATGTATACTAAAGGCAGGGCAGTATCTGTGTCATCCCCTGAGGGTAAAAATCAGAGACTGTTTATAAACAAAGAGCATTTCCAAAGGACTAGTACCCCCACAGAACACACTTTGGAAAATGCCATCTCTTATTGCTGTCACATCAGTCAGGTGAATCTCCTTGAGAGATTAAACTTATGCACACTCTGAGGTTATTCTGTTATAGAGAGGAAGTTGCAGTCAGCAGCTTAGACATAAGCTCTTGCACTAGTACAAACTCTATTGTCCCCCTCTCGACCTGTTACTCAGCCGCTTGGCCTAGATTTTCCAGCCTGGAAGCTCATCGGCCATATTGTGGGAGCTTGTTCCCTTACTTCCTGGGTTCTGAGTTCCTACACTCTTGTACAATCATTCTTTGCCTGAGCAAGTCTGTATTTATTTTTCAATTTTTAGAAGTTCTATACTTGGGTGAAACTAGCCTTTCTCATTGAAATCTCAGTCTTAATCTCACCTAATTTATGGCTATTCAAGTCTTCTTATTCTATCTTGCCCTGGATTCCTGTTGACTTATGGGTCCCTGACTATTTTTCCTAAATGTTTACTTTGATACCTGTCAATATTTGTATCTTTTGGATTCTAACATACCTCCCTATCTTTAACCAGCCACCTTCCTTTGACCTAGGGTATATAGGATTCCCTTTTTCAATCTCTGGAACCAAGATGACCTCTGACATACTCTAGATCCTTGTTTGAGTCTAACTATCCCCCTCTCTTAATTCATTTTCTACCCTTTATTTAGTCTTAGCTTCATTTTCTAATCCTAGTTCCCTGCCTTCTGTCTCTAATCCATCAGGTCATGAAGTTCTTATGCAAACATTATGCATGTCCTTTTTTTATATCTTTCACTGAATGGATTATCTTCACTAAAATTTAATATTTTATTAGTAAATAGCTTAGTAACTTTAAGAAAATTAATATGCGTTGTAAAAGCTGTAACTTTTAAAAATTATTGTGTCTGAAAAAAATCAGTTATTCATCAACATGATCATTGGAAAGTAGCATTGTAGTTCCTGGAATTGAAAATCTGATTTTAAGAATTATGTAGCTTCTACAAGGATTGCTTCTTAACTGCAAGCCCAGGACTTGTACATGATGCCAAGCACCCATGCGGCACACTGTCACCTTTTCCGAAATGACATCGACTTAAGTCCACTTAAATTAATTATTGTTCCTCTTTTAACTGCCTTACTTGGCAAGAACAACCCATTCATGTGCCAGTTTGAACAGAGACAGGAAGTGGGTTGTGAACAAAGGAGACTTTAGGGAGAGGCATCTCACAGCATATCACATCATAAGCATCAATGACTTATATTTTTAATCTAAAAATCACTGCATGAACCCAAGACAAGACTTGGAACGCACACAGATTAATTCTGTAGGCAAGTCAAAGCTGAAAATTCCTAATGAACACACGGCAATCCAGAAGGATATCATCCCATAAAAACCTGGTGGTAGCCCAGACATACCCTCATTGCGGGGCGTGGTAATGCTTGGTGAATTTCCCAGAGTCATGTGCAAGAATCCTTTCCATGTGATACTTCTCAATAACCAAATGCAGATTTTCAGTTGAAGTTTGGCCTGCATATGGCACTCAAGTCCTGGTCATGTCATTCCCTACACACAGGAGTGAATCTGTCCCTGGTGAGAGGTTTTGCTCCTCTTCCAGGCTCAGAACCTGATTTGTTTGTATGCAAGGAATAGATGTGTCCCTCAGTGATGGCCTCAGGTTAACTAAATTTCCATATTCCCATACAATGCAATGGGAAATGGGCTCTCCTATTGTTCTTTACACAAGGTGTCTCCCATCAGAAGTTAGATTTACCCAAGCTGAGCAGAATTCTTAGAAGTCTGGGCAAACTTGCCTTCACCGATCTAGAAGATGTAAATCTTTTGGTAAACTTCAAGTGAAAGTAAAAGTTGCTCAGTCGTGTCCGACTCTTTGTGATCCCTTGGACTATATAGTTCATGGAATTCTGTAGGCCAGAATACTGGAGTGGGTAGCCTTTCCCTTCTCCAGTTGATCTTCCCAACCCAGGGATTGAACCCAGGTCTCCCACATTGCAGGTGGATTCTTAACCAGCTGAGCTATAAAGGAAACCCAAAATGTTGAAGAGAAGTGAATCTTATCCTAGGTAACTTCTACTAATTATATCAGTCTTAATTCATTTATTACTTTTCCCAGGAAGACTTACTTGACACTCTAATTCTGGCCTGGTTGCACAACCAAATGTCCTTCCAAAGCATGTGCATACCCTATCATAATTCTTTTTCTTTTTTTTCAATAAGAAAGTTTGTTTTTATTTTATTTTTGTTTGTTTCTTGGCCATGCCCTTGGCATGCATACCTGCAGCATGCAGTATCTTAGTTCCCCAACCAGATATTGAACCTGTGCTCCCTGCCTTGGAAACAGGGAGATCTGTTTGGATCTCCCAAACTAAGATCTGATGGGAAACTTGCTGTTTGGAAACATATTCAGGATCTAAATATGTATATGAAGCATATAGCCCAGTGTCTGAGTCTAGAAAAAAGACCTCATTTTGACTTGCAGACATGCTGATTTAAGTTTATTTAACATGGTGGTGAAATGCCCTTCTTTTCTGAGAGAAGTTCATAGAATTATCCTGTAGTATTACTTTTATTCTGTTTAGTGAGTTGAAGGGGGAAGAAAATGAAACAATTATGATCTACAAGCAGTGTGTTCTGAGAGTAGAGAACTAAACATCCTCAAATATTAGAGCTAGGTATGTTGGGTTTTATTTGTGAAAAGGGACAACCTAGCTGTCTTTTAGCTCATTCTAACACAAATCTACTCCCAAATACGGTAATACTGATATTTCATACCAGCTTTTATCTTTAGATAATTAGAACACAGAAGAGCAGGAAATTCCCTTGTCATATACTGAGTCCTCTATAAATATGAAGCGTTTACTGCTACCACTAAGCCTTTCCAAGTGACTTTGGAGGAAAGGATTAATCTCAAAAATATACAAGCAACTCCTGCAGCTCAATTCCAGAAAAATAAATGACCCAATCAAAAAATGGGCCAAAGAACTAAACAGACATTCCTCCAAAGAAGACATACAGATGGCTAACAAACACATGAAAAGATGCTCAACATCACTCGTTATCAGAGAAATGCAAATCAAAACCACAGTGAGTTGCCATTACATGCCAGTGAGGATGGCTGCTATCCAAAAGTCTACAAGCAATAAATGCTGGAGAGGGTGTGGAGAAAAGGGAACCCTCTTACACTGTTGGTGGGAATGCAAACTAGTACAGTCACTATGGAGAATAGTGTGGAGATTCCTTAAAAAACTGGAAATAGAACTGCCATATGACCCAGCAATCCCACTCCTGGGCATACACACCGAGGAAACCAGATCTGAAAGAGACACGTGTGCCCCAGTGTTCATCGCAGCACTGTTTATAATAGCCAGGACATGGAAGCAACCTAGATGCCCATCAGCAGATGAATGGATAAGGAAGCTGTGGTACATATACACCATGGAATATTACTCAGCCATTAAAAAGAATTCATTTGAATGAGTTCTAATGAGATGGATGGAGGAGCACACGTGAAGTGCCAATGTTCCAGCCCATGTTCCAACCCAGCACAGCACCTAAGTCCCAGATGCTTCATTTTAGATGCTAGACACAAGATAACACAATTGTTCTTATAGTTTTAAGGTGCAGTATAGTTTGCTACATTCTATTTTTCATTTCACAGCTCACTTCATCTTTTCCTTCACATAGCTTATTTCATTCTGATAATTTATTGAGGTAAATCATGCGGCTACTCAAGCCATCTGTTTCCCCTGTGGGTATCTGCTCCCTAAACCCCACTAGCAGACCCCAAATAAGGGCACCAAGGTCTGATACTACAGAAGTTCAGAGAGAGAGAGTCTTTTAAGCAGGAATGGGATGGCAGAATAGGCAGGGGTCATGGAGAAAGAGAAAAGGAATACATATGAAGAAGGTAGAATCTGATCTGAGAACTATAAATATGGAAAAGGGCACTTTGATATCTTTTATGCTTATATAAAAGGCAGGCAAATATAGTATATATGGAGGTCATTCAGCATTTTTTTGATATGTGGCCAGGTTATGGCACGACTTCTATTATGAATTAAACTGTGCTACCTCGAAATGCATGTGTTGAAATCCTGGCTTTCAGTACCTCATGTGCTGCTGTGCTGTGCTTAGTTGCTCAGTCCCGTCCAACTCTTTGTGACCCCGTGGACTGTAGCCTACCAGGCTCCTCTGTCCATGGGATTCTCCAGGCAAGAATACTGGAGTGGGTTGCCATGCCCTCCTCCAAGGAATCTTCTCAACCCAGGAATCGAATCCAGGTCTCCCACACTGCAGGCGGATTCTTTACCAGCTGAACTACCAGGGAAGGCCCACAGTACTTCATGCTGTGACCTTATTTGAAAATACGATCACTGAAGATGTTAAGATGAGTTCCTATTGGAGAAGGGTGGCCGCCTAAACCAATATGACGGGGGTCCTTATAAAAAGGTGAAATCTGGACGTAGACACATGAAGGGAAAGCACCATGTGAAGATGAAGGCAGTGATGGAAGTAATGGATCTATAAGTCAAGAAATGTCAATTGCCAGCAAGCCACTGGAAGCCAAGAGAGCAACACGGAACAGATTCTTCTTCAGGGCCCTCATGAAGAACCACCACCAATATCTTGATATTGAACTGCAAGATAACTTTCTACTTTTTAAACTATTGAGCTTTATTCTACTTTGTTACAGCATCCCTAGTAAACTAATTCATGGTGAATGTTGGACTAAGGATTGCTTGGCCTTCATTTTGCAGGCAAAAGGAAATCACAAAAATGCCAAGGAAGAGACTTCTTCTGACCAATTAATTTGGCTGCTGCTGTCAATTTCGTGTTTCCCAGGTGGCACAGTGGTAAAGAATCTGTCTGCCAGTGCAGGGGAAGCAGGTTCGATCCCTGGGTTTGGAAGATCCCCTGGAGTAGGAAACGGCAACACACTCCAGTATTCTTGCCTGGAAAATTCCATAAACAGAGGAATCTGGTGGGCTACAGTCCATGGGGTTGCAAAGAGTCGGACACAGCTGGGTGAGAGACTGAGCAGGCACATGTTAATTTGACCACATGTGGGATGTAAGAGCTAGAGATGGTGAGCCCAGTAAGAAGTTCACAGCACAACTGAAAGTCCCAGTGCCTGGCACCTAGGAGGCGATCAATAATTTTACATTTACTAGTACTTAATACCCGGCACATTATATGCATCACCTCATTGAACTCTTACAACCATCCCATGAAGGAGGTAATATCAAATATCTCCCTTTTACAAATGAGTAAAGTCATGCTCCAAAGGAGTAAGTGATGGAGCCAAATATTAAATCCAGATCTGTCTGTTTATAGGGTCCAAGTTCTTTGCCACTATGATATGTGATCCTGAAATAAATTAAAGTGTAATAACTGAATGAATGCAGGTTATATGCTTATGTTTGTATGCATGAGCATAAGTATGATTGTGAAACAAAGGCCAAAAGGGCAACTGCTATAATATAAATTCATCCCTTTGGGTTACTAAAGTGGATAATTTACAGAGAAATTAATTAGTAAAAGGAATATCAATGTGTTGAAAATTCATAAGCATTTTAATAATTAGGAATGATAAACAATTTATTCTGCTAAAAGAAAACTGAATCAATAAGCAGATTGTAGCTATGGGCATAAGGAGATTTGTGTATTTAGCCAGTCAAATCAAATTTAAAAAATTAAACTCACTCAGTTTCCACTCTGACTACTATCTTTGAAGATTTTAATTGATGTGTAACACATCATTTGACCATCAGGGTCCTTCATTTTAATTCATCTTCATTTATATCCTAGGTTTCAGCACTCTAAACGTTTAGGGTCTGCCCTGGTGGCTCAGTCAGTAAAGAGTCTGCCCACAATGCGGGAGACCCAGGTTTAATCCCTCGGTTGGGAAGATCTCTGGAGAAGAAAATGACAACCCACTCCAGTATTATTGCCTGGAGAATTCCATGGACAGATGAGCCTAGGGAGCTACGGTCCATGCGGTCAAAAAGAGTCAGACGTGACTGAGTGACTAATACTTTCACTTTTCATTTATATTTATAATGCAAGGGCAACTGAGTTTAACAGACTTTTATTCTTTGTCTCTTTACGTAGATCACTTTCCTTTTCTTACCTAATCCTTTGCTGCTGTGTATACTGAATAATATAAAATGATACTTGAATTATCTTTTTGCTTAGTTTACTTTCAATGTTCATTTAATTACAGAAGATCTTTGAGGGTAAATAACAACTATCAGGGCTGCAAATTCAGAGGAGAAATGTCTCTTAAAAAAGCAAAACAAAGAAACTATATATATATATATATATATACACACTAGCTATATATATATATACTAGCTATATATATATATAGCTAGTAAAGAAGTCACAAACTGTGGGTCAGGATGCAGGAAGAGCAGTATTGTGAACTACAATAACCTTCTCATATCCCAGGACACTTTTTAGACTTGTCCCAGAGAGCTCTTTCAGCTGATTGTTCAAGAGCTCATGAGAACAATAGTGTTTTGCCCAACAAAGGATGGATTCAGTGTTGATGTCTGGCACAGATGGGCAAGTCTGATCATATCTGAAGGGTCTCAGGTTCTCAAGGGGCTTTTTAATCATACCAACATTCGTTTTCCATCTGTATAGATGTATATATGTGTGTGTTGATGTATTTAAAGAAGCACGGTAAACATGTTAATTTATAATATATAGCCTGGTACTGTCTACAACAATGGCACCATCCATACATTTATCTATTATGAAATAACTGGGTGCATAGTCTTCAGAAGAAAGAGTTCACAACAGAAATGCATTATCAGGAAATGCCAGCTGGCTTCATATAGCACCTCAAGTTCCTGCTGTACACGCCAGTGTCTACTATTAATAGAGGGACCTAATGGACAATCCATCCATATCAAGTGAATGCATAAACATTTTCAAAACAAAGTAATTGCTTTTCCTATTATGGAAGCCTAAAGCATTATATTTTTAAAGTACTTCCTTTTAACACATGATCACACTTCCTAACTCAAAGGACAACCCCTTCTTGCCCTAAAATACTCAAAGTTCTGCTAGAATTTTAAGAAAGAAATAGGTTTATTTCCCCTAATTTACGTGTGGAAAGACTGGTCCTACCATGGCTTTTGGCTGATAGAAATTCCTAAGCAGCTTTTAAGCCCCCTGGGAAGCTGCTGTAGCAGAGGGCAGAGTGGCAGCTGGCCCCGAGGCCACTTGCGCCATGCTGATCTTCCCAATCCCAGCCTTTGCAGCGTCCTCATTTGGGTACTCAATTGTCTTTATGGAGCATCCTCTACGACACAGAAGAAAGCCTTCACCACGTTCTCCTCCCTAAGTCCTCTGAAGGGAACACAAAGAGCAGCTCTCCTAAGTAGTCACACAGACCCTATCTTATACTGAATGGGAGAAACGCACAGGCAGCCAAATGACAGTCATCATTTTATTAAAATATATTGGCTCATGGTTTGATCGTTATAGAGATACATGTTTTTCCTACTCATTCTATTCACAGTTCTACATTCCATAAATACTGATCTTTGCAAAATACAGCTTAATGAAACAGCTGACATTTTAAGATTCATACTGCTTGACTGTAACATTTTTTGAAAGCCATTTACTCAGACATTTGAAGACCATTAAATCAGTTTTAGGACGTTCCTACTCAGCTTTCCAGGGACAAACTAAAATGTGTACACATACCAATACCCTATTGATTATAGTATCCACTGTAAAATTTTAAAATATTCTAACATTTGCTCTTTGAAAATATTTGGCTATACATTTCTTATTTAATTTTGAACTGACTATAATTTTTTAGTAATTGTTCCTATTCTAGGGTTTTGGCAAAGGGGGAAAATACAGTGTCAATATTATTTTCAAAAGAAATGGCTTTTGTTAATACTGAATTAAACAATTACACATTTGCAGTATATGTCTTAGAAATATTGTTTATTATTATGTTGCATCTAATTCTATTTTTTGTGAACATTAGACTTTGCTCACTGATGGGAACTTTTAGTCAACCTTTCCTACACTCTGCTCCTCAATCTTTCTGCTGCTTTAACAGTACATGCAACAGGGCCCCACTTTTCTCACAAGCGGGCCTCTTAATGCATGAATCCATTTGCAAATGAGTTCCCGGAACATGCTAATGATATTTTGTTCTGGATCATTTCCAAAATGGTTGTAAGCAAACAAGCTCATTTGAGCCAGAGACAAAGAGAAAGAGACAGAGAGGTGGGGGGAGAAGAGATAGAGAGAAAGAGGGAGAGAGACAGAGAGGTGGGGGAAAGGAGAGAGAGAGAGTTTGTTTAGGGGCAGGCAATTACTCAATGGCTATTAACTAAAAATATTTGCACAGAAACGTGATTACTTGTGAAATAACATTGGAGTCTGATGGACGGGCCTTGGAAATTGAAAATGGACTCACTTGAAGTTCAAAAGCTTTACCACAAAAGAAAATCACAAGATTCATTAATTACCCTATATAGGATCTTGGGAGTTGCCTGTTCATTAAACCTGCTGCCCTTATATTCTCGAAACTAAACTAGAGAGAGAGAGTCCCAGAAGGCATTAAAGTATAGAATTTTGTTAATAAAACTAATCTGTAAACTGAAACTCGGAAAAGAATGCCAAGAGTATACCCCTTGTGGATGTGGTTTGATTCCTCTGAAGCATATGGAAAGCATGTAACTGTGATGTGTTTAATCCAAATGGGTTAAAATACTAGTCTGTGATTTGAAATAACTTTTGCAAAAGATGGAGCCACCACATTTTTCATCACTCTTTTCAATAGATAGAATTTATATTCATCACATGGTCTGAAAACTTTATTTTGTTTTGCTTGCTTTGTTTTCCCATTTGTGCCTGGACTTATCTTTGGTTTTGGCTTTAATAAAATGAATAAATACTTTTTACTTAATAAGCAATTTTGATTGTTAAAATAATGGCCAAACGAATAACAACCCCACATAAAACTGAAGAAGAGAATCTGAATCAGTTGTGTAAATTAAACCATTTATGCTATAGACATTTCTGATATTTGTCAGTCTTTGGAAAGCTTGCAAGTTATGCATATTCTAAGACACTGATACAGAAATTAATGAAGTCCTGGTAGTTCAGCAGTAATGAATCCTCCTGCAATGCAGGAGACACTGGAGATGCAAGTTTAATCCTTGGGTCGGGAAGATTCCCTGAAGGAGGAAATGGCAACCCACTCCAGTATTCTTGCCTGGAGAATCCCATGGACAGAGGAGCCTGGTGGGCTACAGTCCATAAAGCCGCAAAGAGTAAGACACGTCTGAGCATGCATGCATGCATGCACCCCATTGCAAAACATTTTTTTTCCCCCAAGTCATTGATATATCACTGGAAAGGATTATTTTGAGACAATCTGAGATGGTCAATGAATCTTTAACTATTGCATTCCATATCTACAATAAGATATGCAACTGAGAGAGAGAGACACAGAGGGAGGGAAAGAAAGAGAGAAGAGAGAGAAGATGAGTGAGCAGATCTAAAGAAAGCAGAGAATTGCAGGAGTCAGAATAACCCGGAGTTTATCAGTTTACGCTGACACATTTCCTTGGCAAAGGCTGCTGACTGTAGGCAAAGTCACGTGGCTGAGAGTCTGGTGTGTGTCTGCCCGTGAAGCTCTTTGCCTCCAGACCAGCATGTGCACCATGTGATATCAGGTTGCCATGGTAAGTATATAGTGTGCAACTGAAGGGTTTTTTTCCCCTGATATGCAGCTTTAGCATAGATGCACCAGAATCCAAATTAATACTATAAGGAGTTCACTGGAAGGGGAAGCTTTAAGAGGCTTTGGTTAAATACTCAGCATAAGCGTTAGATTCTGTAAGCAAAGGTGCTACACCATTTATTATTTTTTCTCAAGTATAAACAGTTTATCTTAAAGTGGTCAACGGATTATCAACATACAATTTTAAAAAATATACTAACCAGTTTCATTGTTTCCTCTTTTGCTATGCTGAGGCTTATATTATAGAGGAGTTCTTAGCTACCTGAATAGTTTTTATTTCACAAGAAAATGATTCTTGTCGTTTTCGATCTTCAAAATATCACATGCATTGTAAAAAACTCCAAATGTGCTGAACTTTGTGCAAATCTAAAGACATTATCCTGAATTTGATGTAAAAGCTGCTCTGAAAACTAGATCATGGGTTTGAAACCTCAAGCTCTGTCTGAGAGCTCAGAAGTTCCTCTCTGCTCTCTGCCGTGTCACTCTGTAAAAGGCAAGCTTAGCATTCGGTTCATGAACTTGGAATCCTGAAACTGCCCAGATGACCTGCCAGATTGGCTCACATAGAAGCAACTGATAGCTGAGTCATTGCCCATCCCTAAATCCCACTGCCAAAACAATGCATTATTTCTCTCTCACTTCTCTTCTTTTTCAGAATTGTTTTTAGAAGTCAAATATACCTGCGCTCTAGACCAGTCCTACCCCTCACTATGTGATCTTGGCAAATCTCTTGAGTTCTTCAAGACTCAGCTTCTCTATCTGTGAAATGGAGCAAATGATAGAATTCACCTCATATTATCATTTGGATTAAACAGACAGCATGTAAAAATGTATAGGATCTTGCATGATATAAGCATTAAATTAATGTCAGTTGCTATTGTGATCTCTTTATGATTGTTTACATCTATCTTCCTTGCATTGTGCACATTCTTAAAAACCAGCTATCCTAGAATTTCAGAACTTCCCCAAAGAGCTCTTGAAGCTTTATTCTGCATTGGGATCAATAATCCGGCTCGGTAACTTGGCAGCAAGTGTCTTTCTAAAGCCTATTTTCTTGATGCTTCTGAATCACATGTTTAGGGAGGACAGAATACCAGCAAAATTCCTTTCAGAAGAATTGGCCTGGATGGTGCCAATGAGGCCAACCAAAACCAATGGATACACTAATAGGGTTTGGAAAACTATGACTCACAGGTCAAATTTGGTCCTCTACCTGTTTTTATAAATAAAAGTTTACTGGAAAACTGTCATAGTCATTGGTTTAAGTTTTATTGAAGTTACTTGCACACTTTAGTAGCAAAGTTGAGTAGCATAAATGGAGACCTTATGGTCCCCAAAGTCTAAAATAAGGAACATCTGAACATTTTTGCTGACCCGTGGACTAAAGCAGCAGTCCCCACCATTTTTGGCATCAGGGACTGGTTTTGTAGAAGACAGTTTTTCCAAGGATTGGGACAGGGGATGGTTTGGGGATGATTCCCATAAGGCACGCACTACCTAGATCTCTCACATGCACAGATCCCAGCAGGGTTCATGCTTCTCTGAGAATCTAATGCTACTGATCCGACAGGAGGTAGCGCTCAGGAGGTAATGTAAATGACGGGGAGTGGCTGTAAATACAGATGAAGTTTTGCTTGCTCACCCACCACTCGCCTCCCAGTTCCTAACAGAACACAGACCTGGTCTGTAGACCAGGAGTTGGGGACCCATGAACCAAAGGGTTAACTGGGATACCTGAGTAGGGAAAAACAGGTAAAGTGGAGGTTTTTAAAAGGCAGAGCTGCAAAATGATGCTTGAATGCCAATCTGTAATTTTCTTCCAAATTCTATCTTGTGCCTATATTAAGAAGGAACTCAAACTAGCAGTGGAGGGGAAGATTCAACTGTATGACTAGGATAAAAATGAAAATTTTGCATTATAAATGATTATAAACTTCTCTTCTTCACTTCCCAAGGAGGAAGAATGCTGCGTTGCATGGCTAGTCTAGGGACCTGCTGTCTTGCGCAAAGTACAGGTACTATGCAAAGAATGAAGGCCAGAAATGATCCTCTATTCCTCCCCATAAAACCCCAGTATTCACTTATCTTGATCTACACAATAAAGAGCTTATCCAGACAGCAGGGGAGTGGAGAGAGGAGAGCAGGGTTGTCTGGTAATGGGAAGAAGAATCATTATGTCAGGTTTTCTGAATGAAATGGCCCTTAGGCTATTCTTTGAGAGATTCCAGAAAAGATCTGTACCACTTTGCAGATATTCCAAGTGGCTAAATTCTCATTTGTTTGAATGGGACTCTGTGCCAAGATCTGGCCATTATTTGGCTATTTTTAATTTGATATATATAAATCATTCCAGAAGGTGCATTAAATGCTAGAATCATAGAGAGTACAATGAAAGAAAATAAGATAGAATAAATAATAGTGTCTGTGAAAATCAGAGAAGTTGTCAGAGATACTGCTTGAACTGTCTCGAAGGAATCATAGGAACCTAAGACACAGGATCATGAATGGCTCGAAGTACAAGGCTGAACTTGTGGGGGAACCACTCATCCTCTATGGCTGGAGAGTAGTGGTCCCTCTAGCAGTATTTATATTCCATTTAATCCTCACTACTGTCTGGAGAAGGAAATGGCAATCCACTCCAGTATTCTTGCCTGGAGAGTCACATGGATAAAGGAGCCTGGTAGGCTACAATACATGGGGTCATAGAGAGTCAGACATGAATGAGCAACTTCACTCACTCACTCACTCACTGTCTGGCAAAGAGGACATTACAACTGATTTTCATCAAGGAGGAAACAGATAATTTGAGGATAAATAAATTTGACTAAAATTATACAATATAGAGTACCATTATTTGCATTTTCACTTAATATTGTATAAATGATGACCCATTTTGGTGACATTTTCCCAGGTGTTAAATACTGAATGGAGATTATATTGGTAACACTGAAAATTTAGCCAATCTGGATATTCCTTAATATTCATCCATCTATTTGGAGTTTTGTGGGGAAAATTGTAGGATGAGAAGCACTTTATTTATTCAGAGACATTAGTAGGTTTTTTAACTTCCTGTTTCTCTTATCCAAGGTTCTATATTTTATTGCCCAACTGTCTTCTGTTTTCTCTTATCCACCAAAATTTAAACTAAAAGAGATAATTTAGATCAGTTATAGCAGGAAACTAGTTTGACTTCTCTTTCTAAGTTCAGCAATTATTTGCTACATGACTTCAGGAAACCCACTTTTCTGCTGGTTGACATTATATAGTGATCTACATCTGAAAAAAAAAAAATGCAAAACTGATCTCTTACCAGCCCATTGCCATTCGCTTTAATTCACAATCTCTTTGTCTCTTATATGTTCCCTTAAAAGAATACTGATTTATAACCTATTTATTATTAGGAATGGGTGTAACAAATCATTCACAGTAAAGCAAAATTGACTAATGCTGATGGGTTCAATAAAAGACAGAAATGGTAGGGACCTAACAGAAGCAGAAGACATTAAGAAGAGGTAGCAAGAATACACAGAAGAACTGTACAAAAAAGATCTTCATGACCCAAATAATCATGATGGTGTGATCACTCACCTAGAGCCAGACATCCAGAAATGGGAAGTCAAGTAGGTCTTAGGAAGCATCACTATGAACAAAGCTAGTGGTGGTGACAGAATTCCAGTTGAGCTATTTCAAATCCTGAAAGATGATGCTGTGAAAGTGCTTCACTCAATATGCCAGCAAATTTGGAAAACTCAGCAGTGGCCACAGGACTGGAAAATGTCAGTTTTCATTCCAATGCCAAAGAAAGGCAATGCCAAAGAATGCTGAAACTACTGCACAATTGCACTCATCTCACACGCTAGTAAAGTAATGCTCAAAATTCTCCAAGCCAGGCTTCAGCAATACGTGAACTGTGAACTTCCAGATGTTAAAGCTGGTTTTAGAAAAGGCAGAGGAACCAGAGATCAAATTGCCAATATCTTCTGGATCATTGAAAAAGCAAGAGAATTCCAGAAAAACACCTGTTTCTGCTTTATTGACCACGCCAAAGCCTTTGATTGTATGGATCACAATAAACTGTGGAAAATTCTGAAAGAGATAGGAATACCAGACCACCTGACCTGCCTCTTGAGAAACCTGTATGCAGGTCAGGAAGCAACAGTTAGAACTGGACATGGAACAACAGACTGGGCTGTATATTGTCACCCTGCTTATTTAACTTATATGCAGAGTACATCATGAGAAACTCTGGGCTGAAGAAGCACAAGCTGGAATCAAGATTGCTGGGAGAAATATCAATAACCTCAGATATGCAGATGACACCACCCTTATGGCAGAAAGTGAAGAAGAACTAAAGAGCCTCTTGATGAAAGTGAAAGAGGAGAGTGGAAAAGTTGGCTTAAAGCTCAACATTCAGAAAACTAAGATCATGGCATCTGGTCCCATCACTTCACAGCAAATAGATGGAAAACAGTGGAAGCAGTGTCAGACTTTACTTTTTTGGCTCCAAAATCACTGCAGATAGTGATTGCAGCCATGAAATTAAAAGATGCTTACTCCTGAAGGAAAGTTATGACCAACCTAGACAGCATATTAAAAAGCAGAGACATTACTTTGCCAACAAAGGTTCGTCTAGTCAAGGCTATGGTTTTTCCAGTGGTCATTATGGATGTGAGAGTGGGACTGTGAAGAAAGCTGAGCACTGAAAAATTGATGCTTTTGAACTGTGGTGTTGGAGAAGACTCTTGAGAGTCCCTTGGACTGCAAGGAGATGCAACCAGTCCATCCTAAAGGAGATCAGTCCTGGGTGTTCATTGGAAGGACTGATGCTAAAGCTGAAACTGCAATACTTTGGCCACCTCATGCGAAGAGTTGACTCACTGGAAAAGACCCTGATGCTGGGAGGGATTGAGGGCAGAAGGAGAAGAGGACGACAGAGGATGAGATGGTTGGATGGCACCACTGACTCGATGGACATGAGTTTGAGTAAACTCCGGGAGTTGGTGATAGACAGGGAGGCCTGGCGTGCTGCAATTCATGGGGTCGCTAAGAGTTGGACATGACTGAGCGACTGAACTGAACTGAGCGCAGAATTGATGCTTTTGAACTGTGGTGTTGCAGAATACTCTTGAGAGTCCCTTGAACTGTAAGGAGATCCAACCAGTCCATCCTAAAGGAAATCAGTCCTGGGTGTTCATTTCAAGGACTGATGCTGAATCTGAAACTCCAATACATTGGCCACCTAATGCAAAGAGCTGACTCATTGGAAAAGACCCTGATGCTGGGAAAGATTGAGGGCAGAAGGAGAAGGGGACGACAGAGGATGAGATGGTTGGATGGCATCATTGACTCAATGGACATGGGTTTGGGTGGACTCCAGGAGTTGCTGATGGACAGGGAGGCCTGGTATGCTGCGGTTCATGGGATCACAGAGAGTTGGACACGACTGAGTGACTGAACTGACCGAACTGATATAATTATACTAATATGTTGTCTTTTCATTCACCTTATAAAGACTAGATCAATGCAAGCCAAAAGAATAATCTTATACTTTTGAGATGTATGTGTGTATTAGTGGCTCAGTTCATGTCTAACTCATTGTGACCCCACGGACTGTAGCCCACCAGGTTCCTCTCTCCATGGGATTCTCTAAGCAAGAACACTGGAGTGAGTAGCCATTTCCTTCTCCAGAGGATCTTCTCAGTCCAGGGATCCAATCTGGGTCTCCTGCATTGCAGGCAGATTCATTACCATCTGAGCCATCAGAAAATCCCTGGTTATATTATATTTGTTGTTGTTGTTCAGTCACTCAGTCTTGTCTGACTCTGCCACCCCATGGACTGCACTACACCAGGCTTCCCTGTCCTTCCCCATCTTCTAGAGCTCTCTCAAACTTAGACCCACCGAGTTGGTGATGCCATCCAACCATCTTGTCCTCTGTCATCCCCTTCTCTTCCTGCCTTCAATCTTTCCCAGCATCAGGGTCTTTTCTAATGAGTTGGCTCTTCACATCAGTTGGCCAAAGTATTAGAGCTTCAGCTTCAGCATCAGTCCTTCCAATGAATATTCAGGATTGATTTCCTTTAGAATTGACTGGTTTGATCTCTTGCAGTTGACGGGACTCTCAAGTCATGTATTGATCTCCTTGCAGTCCAAGGGACTCTCAAGTGCTAAGTTGTCCAACACCGGTTATATTGAAAAAGAGATTTTCACAGATGCTAAGAGTTACACTAGCCTCCCCTCAAATTACACCATATCACTAACTTCCTATTAACTCATGAATGCTGCTGCTGCTGCTGCTAAGTCATGAATAAGTTCTCATAATACAAATTAATATTCAATAAATCATCCAAATATATTTATTAAGCATATACTGTGCCAGGTGTTGAAGATACAGTAAAGTGAAGCCAAGGCCCTGTCTTCATGCGGGGAACATTTCGTTTATAAGAGCTAATGTTCATTTAGTGTTACAAGTCCTGTTTTAAGCCCTCTGCATGCCCGATGTCATTGGTTTCTTATAACAACATGAGTTGTAGACACTATCATCATCACCATTTTATCATAGAAAAATCTGCAGCCCAGAGAATTTAAGTACTTAGCACATGATCACACAGCCAGAAGGAGGTAGGAACAAAAATATAGCCTGAAAAGAAATCTGATGCTGCAAATCACCTGCTGTATTATTCTATGGGTTCAGATGAAAATATTGAAGAAGTAAAAAAAGAAAAGAAAAAAGAGATAGGTATAACATGAAACTAATTTTATTTTGACATAATTTTATTTAAAAATTAAAATTTTATTGATTTCAATTATTTTATTTTGATTTCAATTATTAAGAATTTATGTCTGAAAATCTACCTCATTTTTCTTCATTTGGATCTTCCCACTATAATGAATTTAAACTTGAATTTAAATATTAGTATTCTCTCACACACTCCACACACACTAATGGTTTCATTGTCTCTTAATCCACCCTCAAACCAAAAATTAGACATTTATATAACATGTATATTGAATTAGTCTAATTTCATTATTAAAAAGTATTTGTATAGTTTGTTACAGTAGCTGTTAAAATCTATTAGAATGCAAGTCTTACTGCTTGTATAAAATCTAAAAATAAAACAAATCTAAAACCCCAAACATTTATCTCTGCTTGTATACCACTGGAGCTTTCCAATCTGCCATAGGACAAAAGATGTGAATCCTTAAATGTATTAGATCAACCTCTTTTTAAAGGCCCATTTTCCAACAGAAACTTAACAATAGAAAGCCATCTTTAATTTTCCCTTTTCCATTGTTTCTCCTTCCAAGTGTGTGTCAAGAATTTAATTGCAGCAGGAAATTAACCAGTCATAAAATACTGTACTTGTGCCCTTGCCTGCTAAAGCAGAGTGCACTAAATAATTTGCTTAATGGCCTCTAACATGAGACCTCAATTTAATAACCAAAGTGCCTTGACTTGTTGGATAAATTCCTGGTGAGAAATGCTCTGTGTATAATCCATCAAAACATCAATGGATCAAACACACACGCCCACACAGAAAATGAAAATAAAAATAGAAATTCTGATATGCCAAGTTAACTAGTTTGAAACAAACCATATAGATGACCTTTTGTATGAATGCACAAACTTCCGCTGGGTCTGATTGACTCCACAGTGGGAAAGAACATGATCACTCCAAAGACACATATTTGCCAGGCACCTGACATGTTTCTGTCTCCTTTTTATTAAAGCCCTATCTCTTAAAAAAATCAATGTCTATTGTCGAGGTTGCTAAAAATTTGGTTTCTAGAAAACCAACGTTACCGTAGTGATTAAGTGCCACTTTAGGCATACAACTTTGAGTCTGATGGAAATAACTTCAAATTATTTTTGGCTTATTTTGCAAAACTAGGACTCTTTTAATGACTACTCTTGACAAGTGTTTTGCAAACTTACTTATTAATTCAGAGACTAGAGAAGAAAGGAACATAGTCTGGCATTTTAGTGACCAGGCTAAGATTACCCTGATCTCTTCGGGAATTTCACTTTTTTCCTTACTTTTTATCTAATTTATTTCCATTTGATGCTTTGATTTTAGGAGGACATATAAGCCATGGACAATAGAGGATTCTTCGTACAGTTTATATGTGTGGGTTGTATTATTTATGTGGCTATTTGTTTTGGTTAGAGATGATAATTAGTGCTAAATACTAGAAATTGAGGCTAGAGATCATATATAGAAAGTATGCAAATGGGGCTTTTGATGAATTTGACATCCTTGTACCTGAGAAAAAAATAACTTGATGAAATTTTAATTCATTGTCCCACTATCATTTTTAATATAAAGTAACATTTTCTTCATTCATTTTAAAAAATCTATCTGATTGAATTTAGAAGGAGTGAGGGAAATGCTTTTTTTCTTCCAAAGTTCAGACACAAATATAAAAAAAAAGTAATGAAAAGTTGATTTTCAGGTCTGATCTTAAATATATGGAATTGTATTTCATCAAGTATCTTGGGAATTATATGGTCCACTTGAGGAATAAAATGTCTCCAAATCAATAAAAATATTATCCTTTAACTACATGGATCATGAATGAAGAAAATAAATTATCTTTTTTAGAAAATTTTCTAAAGTGAAGATTTTTGTTGTTGTTCAGTTGCTCTGTTATGTCTGACTGTTTGTGACCCCATGGACTGCAGCACACCGGGCTTCCCTGACATTCATGATCCATGTAGTTAAAGGATAAGATTTTTATTGACTAAATTGACTGCTCCGGGAGTTGAAAGTGTTTCCATTACATGCTAATTCTTGACTCCCAGGATATGCTGCATCATTATCAGGGCCTAATAGAACGAGGTGACTCAGACAGTAAAGAATCCACCCTCAGTGCAGGAGATCTGGATTCAGTCCCTGGGTTGGGAAGATCCCCTGGAGAAGGGAATGGCTACCCACTCCAGTATTCTTGCCTGGAGAATCCCAAGGACAGAGGACCCTGGCTAAGTCCATGGGGTTGCAAAGAGTCAGACATGACTGAGCAACTAAGACTTTCACTTTATCAGGACCTAACAGGAGCTGCTAGTTGGCACGTGGAGATAATTTTTATTGCATCAGTTTGATTATTCTGAGCTGGTTCATTAAGATGAGTTTTATCTGTGTGACTGAGGTAACAGAACACACACGCATTATTAAAGCACACCTTTAGAAGCGTTCAGGCCACAAGAGGGTGGCTACGTCCATTCTTCCACATGTTCATTGAGCCCATTTCATTTTGTTCCCAGGTTATCATTTCTACAATAGTTCATACATGCCATCAAGCCTGGGCTGAGCTCCTCATTCAACTCTGGGGTGACAGAGGTCATCCTGTTTTCGTGTTAACTAAATCACAGTCTGTCTCAAACCAAGATTGCCAACTGTGTTAAATTAAAGATAGAGGTTCTTTGCTGAAGGCAAGTTACACTGGGGATTGTGTTGACACCTTTAAGCTGACTTCTTTTCAGAATTTGAAGTCACATTGAAATGGAAAGGCTTGGGCAGATAGGGTCACGGCATTAATGACAAATCCACAAGCAGCATTCTTCTTAAACCCAATACCAGCCTAATCTTTCATTCTTCCACTTTAATGCAATCATGGGACAGCACAGGCTTAGTGTTCCCACCTCATTTCAAAATGCTCTCTTACATGCATGATATCTCCTTAGAGATTTTTTAATCTTGTAAGGAGTGATAGAAGACTTTCCCTTCCACTATAGGTGGGAAAGCGAATGCTTTTGTTTGCAGGTCGTATGTAAAACTGATGGACTTCTTCAGAAAAATTACATGTTATCAATTCAAACCAGAGTCTCACAAAGACATATTATACCATGTCTTCAAAAGGTATCTGTTTTATAGACACACTACCATGTGTAAAACAGATAATCAGGAAAGTCCTACCATATAGCACAGGGAACTCTACTCAATATTCTATAATAAACTATATGGGGGAAAAGGTGAAAAAGAATAGATATATGTATCTATATAACTGAATCACTTTGCTACTTGAAACTAATACAACATTGTAAATGAACTATATCCCCATATAAAATTTAAAAAGATGTTTTAAAAGTATCTGTTTATAATAATCAATGCTCTGACAGCTAGCTATGGGGAAGTAGGTTAGTTATGGTATTTATCAGTAAATAGAATTGTTCATGGGTAGAAACCAGACTAGATGCTGTAATTAAAGTATTCATTGAAAAAAATTCATGGAAGTATCTAGTTACTGTGTTTCCTGTTCCCTTTTATCTTCCTTATCTTAGGCCTGTTTTTCCATGATGGATCTCTTTACACTACAGTAATGCTCTCATCTGGCTTTGCAAGCTCTGTATTGACTGCACACTTTTCTGGTTGTATTTTTAACTGACACTTTTGCCAATGATATTTCGTTGGATTCCTCCCTGTCAGTTTATTTTTGGCAGATTGGTTCAGTGTCCTATTCTCTTATTTCGCTGTCCAGTTATCTATCGTTCTGGCTGCTGGTGGTTGCGTTCATTCAGACACACATCATTCTTCTCTTTCGCCTGTTTAGCCCAGTCTAACCTGTGAAAAAATTCATCATGAGTCAGGGGAAATTCAGCATGGCATGTATTATCGGTATTGTGTTTTGAGTGGCAGGCGACCAACACTTAGGGAACAATTTATCTACCTGAATTGGGCTAGACATCACTAATGCACATGGCAGATTGATTGTATGATTCTAGTGGACGTATTCTTTATTAATGAGATTCAGTATGATTTGCTAAAAAGCCTTTTACTAGGCAGTCATTTTCTATCCCCCTCCCCCATCACTCTTTATTCCATTTAATCTGTTGAACCATGTACCATGTTTTGAAAATGTATTTCTCTCCTCTATTTTTATTTGAAATACCTAGGCTTTTTAAAAATAATTGTGCACAAACTGAACAAAGCACACATACATACACACACACACCAGATTGGAATTGAAGTGTATTATAAAACACAGGAACGAAGGAAAGCAATTAAAATCCTAAAAAGACATTAAGGAAAAATAAAAATAAAACTCTATCAAAAAGACATAGTTTAAATGAAATTTGGCATTTGAAAGAACTAATTTCTAGAAACGAATGTGTCTGTACTAACAAGAGTTGCAAAGTACATGGGATTTCTTTCTAAAAAGATGTTATTTGTACTGATCTGCTGAGAGTTGGAATTTGCTGAGGTTTTGGACCTTCAAAAAGAGCTCTGTAAAAATCGTGAGAAAAGTCATAAACTACCCACCTCTTAACCTTTTGCTTCATTATCCAGAGGCCACAAGGCAGAAGAGAATAATGTTTATCCATTATAATGAGTTGTCTCTAAAATGCTTTAAAGATAACAGGAAAGTAAATTATTTCAGATTCTAGTCTCACTGTGATCAAACACTCCCTACAATATAATTTCAAACTTGGTAGGGGAGGAGGGTAAAAAAGGAAGCCATCCCCCTTCTCTTGAGAGAAGAGTCTGTTCATCCTCTCATTTCTACAAACATGTCTCCCCATTGTCTTTTCAAAAAAAGTTCTCCATTACTGCTTTCTTTTTTTGTGTGTAAATCACAAAATGCTATCTCTCCCTAAACAAAATAAAATGCCAGCTGCTGAAAGAACAATGTTTCCTTAAAAATGATCTATAAAATAACTTGTTCAACAAATGATATCTAGTCCTGTTTCATCATTTAGCTCCAAAATAAATACTATTTCAATTGTGTATTGTAACAGGCTTCAGAGCATTTTTAAAGTTTGTTTAAATTATATGTGTGTCTGTGCTTAGCTGCTCAGTCATGTCTGATTCTTTGCAACCCCACGGACTGTAGCCCACCAGGCTCCTGTGTCCATGGGATTCTTTAGGCAAGAATGCTGGAATGGGTTGCCATGCCCTCCTCCAGAGGGTCTTCCCAACCCAGGGGTCGAACCCAGGTCTTCCTCACAGCTGGCGGATTCTTTACCGATTGAGCCACCAGGGTGCAACAATCTAAAAACAAGCATCCTAGGAGGTTAAGAACCCCTCTAGGAAAATTCTCAAAGGCTCAAGTGTCTGCATGCAATTCTGGTTCTCTTTTAAAAAGGGCTGGGCAGGTCAGAGTTACAATTACTACATCAAGGGGTTTAAAAGGAAGAAGAGTTCTTTCCTGGTGTGAAGGGCAGGTGGAGGCTTTCATGTGATTAGTCTCCCGAGTAAGTCTCAAAATAATAGGAAGCTGAAATCTTTTAGCAGTATTTACAGTGCCATGTTGAAAACATGTTGCTCTCCAGAAGTCAAATAATGAAGTATTTTTAAAAAATATTTTAGCTTATATCTCTTGTAGACATTAAGTTGTCATTTTATCTTCATGAGTCATTATTCCTTTCTTTGTTTAGCTTTAGCCCAAGGGTTATAAGCAGTTTCTTCACAGGAAGTATGCATCTCCATGAAAAAAGTCAAAATTTAGCTGCTCAGATGCCAAGAGGGAAAACTTTCAGGGTAGTTCCCTGTAAATATCTGGAAATTCATTAATGATTTACACTTCAAATATCACATACTGTGCTAGCTTATTTACTGTTCCTATAGGAAATAGATCATCAGTGAATGGACTAAGTTTGATATAATTTTATATGACAAACATTTCAAAACTTACTACACACAAGAGGCAACTTCTCTGCTCTTAAAAACCAGTTTAATAATTAAGACTAAAACTACCAATTAGTGCATCCTTTTGAATCTATTTATGTGCCAAAATCTTTCAGCCCTCATATAATTTTAACTATTTTAGGAGAAGAAACAAAAATATGTGTACATGGTGAAGATGAAACAAAAGGAAGAAATTCACATTTGAGGTCTGGGTATATGTGTCATTTCACTCAAAGCAAACAGTCCAATTTCTTTCCTCGTGTTGCTTTCTACCTAAATGGAGATAGATTTTTTTATTAATTTATAATTAATAATTATGTCATTATTAATGTAGCTATATTATATGATGAAGATGAAGGTCATAATGTTGACTGTGAAAGCAAATATAGTGATGATAATAATAATACTAACAATAATGGCAGCTACCAATTCTAAGCAGTTATGATACATTGACTACTCCACTGGTTGTTCCATGTGAGTTGTATCTTTATTTCTCTTAAGAGTACAAGAAAGGGAATATTATTATTTATAATTAACAAGTGAGTTAATGTCACTTTAAGGATTAAGGACCCCTTTATGGGTCTCACCTTAGTTAGAAAGTAGAAGAAACCAATCCTACCTTCCACCTGGGCACCAGGATTTTCCCACTACTTAGTTATCCTCTCCTGTGGCCTAACACACACACCATTACTCCCTGCCCGCCAACACACACACAACTTTACTCTGAATTTGCATCTTACAACAGGATGATAACCCTGGTTTATCGAAATACCTCAGGACAGGGAAAATGTCCCATGTGTATCAGTTAACAAACTACTTATCTATGTCTCCATCATCTCAAAAAGGCCATAAATAAACATGGCCAAAGCCACCCATTGTTAGAGCATTTTTACTTTTTAACAATGTCGAGTATTCTGCCAGTCTACACCTGCCTTTCATCTTGCTTCTAAAATTATAGGATGAGGGTGGTTCTCTCTGTCTTAACTGGAAAGCGTCCGAGAGTGTGGATCACGTAGCTATTAGAATCGAGATCACTTACTCCACTAAATCTGCACAAAGGCAGAGACCTTCAGGCAATTTTTCATTTTCTCTGGTTAATCTACACATTTGCCCTTTGCTGAATAAACACTAAAAAAAAAAAAAAAAAAAAATTATTTCTTCAAATTTAAGTATGTGTGTGTACAATTTTGAGTTTTATAAAAGTATTTCAAATTTCTATGCAATTTTTCAATCCCAAACCCACAAAACATCAAAAATGAAACATGAAATTCTCATAGATACCAACAAACCATCAAAAGCCTGAGAAATCTCAATATGCCCCAAACATTTCTCACCAAAACCCTTTTTCTGCTGTCTTCACCATGCTAGCTAATGGGAATGTCTTACTTTATCTTGCTTTCACACCCCACAGCCAATCTGTCTCCAAATTTCACCAACTCTACCCTCAAAATGCACCTCCAATTCCACCACTTCTCCCCCCTGTCCAGCGCTGCTGCTCTGGTCCACGCCACCGTCTGTCCGCCTCATGATGGTTTTTACAGTCTCCCAGCTGATGCTCCTGCACCACAGAGCAGCCAGAATGAGCCTCCTCTCTATTTGGGAGTCAGTTTACGGCATTCTTTCTTCCCAAACCCTTCAACAAATCCTCCTCTCATCTCAACTGAGTAACAGCGACCTCCATGGTCAGTGACATCCATAGTGTGACATCCATAGTGAGCCTTTTCCTGGTCCATCTATGTACCCCTGCCCTCTTCATCCACATCCTTGGCTTCAATGTCCTTATTTCATTTTTTTCCACATAACTCATCAAATTTTAACTTACTCTCTACTTTACTTGTTTATCGTCTGTCTCTCTCACCCAACACATAACAGATTATAAATCTTATGAGGACAAGCTTCTTTTTTTTTTAAACTATTTGTTCACTGCTTTATCCCAAGCACCTAGAACTATACCTGAGTTGTGATAGACATTCAGTAAATGCTTAATGAAAAACTTAACAAAATACTGCACAACACATATAAATGCCACCATGATAGAAAATTATCAAGTCTTCTTTGTAAAGCTCTTCTTCACTGCTGAACCGCTTCATTTTGTATTCAAACATCAGGATATGCTGAGTGGTATACTTAGTCCCAAATCAGAGACTAAAATGCAATTTACTAATTAAAATAATGGATTTTAAATGCTGGTCTTTTTATTTTTAAAATAGCTTCCTTGTGCCTCTTAATGAAAATGCTTTTCTTAAAAAATATTGTTCCCTCTGCTTCCTGGCAGGCTAGTTATATTCATATTGTAGCATGGCTATGAATATTCTGTCCTGTACTTCCAAATATGACTGTTATTCAGAATAACTTTTCTCCAGAGGCATGTGTTTCAAGCAGAGATTCATTTTGGGAGAGGAGCTTGATTTTCCTTCTATCAGTGCATGATTAAAATTAATTTCAAGGTGACCCATACATTTATAATGAAGGTGTTTTCTTTCAGGCTATGTCAAAGTTGGACAGAAGCCTTGGAGCTATTTTATTAGCATGCTCAGCCTATGCTCTAGCTGTTTCATTTGTTACATTAGACATGTTCTCTAAGCTATATTGCATTTTTAGTAGTTACAAAAGTCCCCTGACTCATACCCTAGCTCCATAATAATTTCTTTTCCTTGTCTGGATTTTTGAACCTTTTCCAAAGGCTATGTTTACTTAAAGATTGAGAATATCCTCTGATAGCCTAAGAGTATAAAGAAAAAGCCTTAAACTAAAAACTATTGCCCCATTAATCTATAACCATCTCTAAATATTTAACACTGCTTTTGAAAGAAAGATTACCTTATGCTTTCCAATGGGTTTCTTTTCAATGATTCAGGTAGCCGTAGGTTTGGATGTTTGAAAGGTCCATTCTTTGCTGTGATATCCTCCCTGTAAGAGCTTAATTCTCAGGCTGACTGACAGTTGCACATGGGATTGTGTTCTAAAAAGCTCCTCCTCTTGCCAACATCTGTCTATTTATTTCAGATATAGAACAGACACTGAGCTTCTTCAAATGTAAAGTCAACACTAGGTCCCAGATGTAATTAAAGTTGCAACAACCAGAGGGATAAATACTCTCCAAAAGGTACATAAGAAGAATAAAGTCTTACCTTAACCTGAGCCATTAAAGGTCCCTCTTAATGTGACCTCTAAGTGCCCTCACAGGTGACAGTGAAAAACCTACAATCACCTCTATTACAAATATAGATGCAATATGAATTGTAGAAAGATGAATACTGATGTTAGCATAAATCCTCTTAGGACTGCGACAACCCTTACTGCAAACAGGAGGCCAGCAGTCAGACACCATTCTGACTTACAAAGTGAACTGGTAAAACAACCAAAATGGACAAATTTAGTCCTTAGGCTAAATGGGGAAAGTTAATATTAATGAGCCTAAGTGGTGTCCTTAGATACAAGTTCATTAATATTAACTCCCTTCCAGCATTGAAAATATAGAACATTTTTAATAAATCAATTTATTTAGGATCACCCTTGTAGATTTGGCTTCTGGCTCAATAAAGAGCAGTGAAGGATGGACGAGGCAAATTATTGAATTCTTTATTCTTATTGTAGGGTCCTATGAAATAAAAATATCCACATAAATTTGTACTATAATAAAAATTACTCCAGTGTCTAGATATCTTGTTTAAACTTTGAAGAAAGAAATCTAGATGCACAATTTTAACAACAATAAAAAAAAAATAAGCAAAGCAGCTTGTGGTCCTCTGAAATGATGAATAGAAAAGTGATTGGAATTAATCACAAACACAAGAGGAAGCTGAAATTAGAGAGGGTTATCAAGATACTGTCCACTGTTTAATCTCACCCCCTTATAAACACATTAACCTTCTTTTCTCTGCCTGAGCCCTGAGTCCTACAGCAAAATTAGGTCAGAAATTCACATCAGATCAGATCAGCTGATTCATTCCAGCACGACCCTGACACGCTGCAGATTTGGGTTTCGTTCTAGATAGACGAATATGGCTGAAGGCTTGGTGGGTTTGTTTCCTATGCTCTAAGCGTTGGAGCTAGAGCTGCCTGTAGAGTCATTTCTAAGGCTAACAGTAGAGTATTCCTAAAAGTTGACATGGTAGTGTTTCTGAGCTCTGGTTCATTTAACTGTCTCCACTTCACCTAACAAAGTGAGCATCCATTTTCATGCACAAACAGGGCATTTCATTTTCCCACATACCTGCAATTAAGTCAAACCTAAGAAGATTACCTATCCGTGACTATTCACATTGCACTGAATGGATATTTCTCTCACTCAAATGCTCTTCAGTAAATGCTCCCTATTTCCATAAAGTCTTCTGCCGCAAATCATCAGTATGATTCCAGAAGCCATAACAATCTAAAGAGGATTTATGTAACTACTAACATTTCTCTAATAAGAGCTCTCAATGTAATTATGTCTTTGGGTAATCATTTCAAATAGCAACCAATTCTAAATTTTGGTATCACAGTCATTTGCTTTCTAAGTAGAAATGCTTTAGTAAATAGGAAGCAAATATTTTCTTTAATTTTATTTTTAGTTATTTTTTTTCTCTATTGTCTAAAGGATGAACTTTCCTGGCCTTTTGTTTCTTTTGACTCACAGAGATACTGAAATCTTCAAATATAAATGGCTCCCAAGTATATATCTTAATATACAATTGCATGTATTTTTTTTAAAGGAGCTGTAACTAATCTAATTCTGTTTCTGACTGTCACTTTTAAAGAGGAAATATAACCTCATATAGATCCCTTGAGGGCATCCATAGGGAATAGAGACATTCCTAATCAGCCTAAGTAGTCCTTTGTGTCAGAACCACTTTGCTAAAATCTAGAGCTGTCTTCCAGACTTGCAATGTTAGGGGGAATTTCACTAATGTAGCATTTGTTTTATTAGAAAAAAATATTTGACCCCTTTCTTTAATAGAAAACGTACTTAGAAAGATATGTACTGGGAACACATTTTCCAGGAGCTTTTTTGAAATAAAGGATATGTCCTATATTGTTTGCAAAATACTAATCATTTTACTAACAGTAAAATGAGACAATGCAAGAATGAATTCCAGAATCCAGATAGAAAAAATTCACATGAAGAGAGAAGCCTCAAGCCTAAGCATGAATCATTGGGTTTACCAGAGGATCTTTTTATTGCTCTTCTTGATGTTACTGGTAGAGTGACTCTTCAAAGGAGATCTTACATTAATAGGTACACATAAGTACTGCCTTACCTGGTGTCTGTAACCAGCCTGTTCTCATTTGTGAGTTGCCGCCCCTTAGTGACTAGTGCCTATGTGTGTCAATGGTTCAATATATCTATTATCCTTGTGTCCTAAACATCCCTCTTCACCCACACATGTAACAAACTAGAGTTTTCTAACATACTTCAAGTGATCTCACTAGTCTGAAATGATAGGTTTTGCATGTTTGTTTTCTGATATTTTTTTTAATAAAAAAGAAATCTCATTTAACAATGCCTGCAGAAAACCATTAGAATTTTAACATAGCAGAAATGATGAGCTACTGGAATATTTCTCATTCTCCATTAACTTTTCGCCTTTTGAGTCTTTCTCTCTCTTTCCCACCAAATGTTATTTGGAGCTGTTGAGTAAAGTACTGAGAATCACTTTTTATTTATTTAAAATTTTCTATCCAATAAGATTTTTCAGTCAAATCCCATTTGAGAAATGGAAGTGAAAGTATAAGGAAGTTAGTAGCAAAAAATGGGTTCGACAGTTTGAAAATAAGTAATTGGGCTCAGAAAGCCCAAGTGACTTGGAACACTGAGAATGTGATGAGGAGATTTTTTCCTAAGCGCTCAGTGTTTTAAGCTTCCAAGCTTCAACACAAAAGGCATTTCAGCACATATGTGATCTAGAAGGTCAATCACAGGAAATCCTATTTCCATTTTTTAAGCAATCCCTGGCAGTCTGCACATTTCTGAAATTGCAACTGGCATATTTCACAGAGAATTATCATCAATGCCTTTTCAAGGTCAAACATGCCCCATCTTTAGATTTTCAGCATTTACATTAAATCATAGTATATATTAAAACGAGCATTCAGCAGATGTGACAAAGAATTTTAATTGATTAGACTGTGTTTATTAATATCATGTTGAATTTTATGTATAATGACATAAATTGCATGTTAAAAGTATTAAAATATGTGTGAAATTTAGATGTGGATATTCTGCCTTGGTTACCATCTCTGCAACCTCAAAATGCCTGTGTGACCAGAATCTTGCTAAGGAGTTTTCAAAAATTTTTAAAATGAACTTCCTATTAGCAAAGTTGAAGCACTCTAAAAATGTACTATAAGAATATTCTATACAATATTTAAAATTTATTATATCCTTTAATTTTCAGAATCCCAGAACATTTGTCCCCATACGAACAATATAAATTGAATTTGAACATTTCAGCAGGTACTGAGATGGAATAATTTGAGAGCCCCATCCCAAACACAAGGGGGCCTTGAACCTCCTCCCCCTGCCCAGTCATGACTGTTCTGGCTCCTTTCATGATTCTCCAGCTCCTCCCACTGCATCATCCAGAAACTTCTTTGTATGTCCCCACACTGCACATGTGTGTGTGTTAGTCCCTCAGTCATGTCCAACTCCTTGCAACCCCGTGGACTGTAGCCCGCCAGGCTCCTCTGTCTATGGAATTCTCCAGGCAAGAACACTGGCGTGGGTACTCATTTCCTCCTCCAGGGGATCTTTCTGACCCAGGGATTGAACCCAGATCTCCTGCACACTGCTCACGAGCCCTGCTTTTATAAAACAAAGCCATCTGAGCAACATGGATGGACCTAGAGACTATCATACTAAGTAAATCAGACAGAAAAAGACAGATATTGTATGACATCATTTATATATGGAATGTAAAAAGTGATACCAATGAGCTTAATTTACAAAATGGAAATAAACTCACATACATAGAAAACAAACTTATAGCTATCAAAGGGGAAAGGAGGGGATTTTGGATTAGGAATTTAGGATTAAAATGTATACACTATTATATATAAAATAGATAAACAACAAGGACCTACTGTATATCATAGCATATCACTATTCTCTATACTCAGTATCTTGTGATAACCTGTAAAGAAGAGAATCTGAATACATATATATATAATATAAAATAGATAAATAGCAAGGACCTACTATATATCACAGTATATCACTATACACTCAATATCTTGTGATAACCTAAAACAGAAAAGAATCTGAATATTATATATACATAATATTTATGTAATATATATATATAGGTATATAAGGGGCTTCCCAGGTGGCACTAGTGGTAAAGAACTTTCCTGCCAATGCAGGAGACAAAAAAGAGATGCAGGTTCGATCCCTGGGTCAGGAAGATCCTCGCCCACCCTCGCACGCCTTCTCACACTCTCGCAACCCACTCCAGTATTCTTGCCTGGAGAATCCCATTGACAGAGGAGCCTAGCAGGCTACAGTCCTCGGGGTCTCAAAGGGTCAGACACGACTGAAGCGACTTAGTATGCACGCATATATATCTTAATCACTTTGCTGAGGACCTAAAACATTGTAAATCAACTGTACTCCAACAAAAAGCAAAACAAATGAAAAAAGAAAATCATCTGAAAAGTTTCCAAATTTAGGAGATTTTACTAGTGTTTTGCTCCTTCCAAAAATATTTACATTTTAAATTCCAGAAAAATATTTGATGAAAGACTGTAGGAGAGAGTAGGTAAAAGTTACTGATAGCAAGAGACATACTACATCTTTTGATTCCTAGCACGTGTGACGGCTATGGTACAATAATAAAATGGTGTGTGAGGAGCCAGGTTTGGGGCCGCTTCACGCAGGAATAGTCATCCGTTCATTCATCGTTCAGTCACCCATACATTGTAACTGAGCAGTCTGTGCTCCAGTCTGAAACACTTGAGATCCCATCCCTTCCCACCTACTCAAGGACATAATCACAGTAATTTTTCCTTCCCTCTCCTAAGTCATTAACATTTCCCTTTCTATTGTAATCATTTATATCAGCATTTCAAATAAGCTAGCTTTCTCTCTTCTTAAAGGAAAAAAACAGGAAAACAGAACACCATAAACCTCTCTTCCTCCTTCAACTACTCTCCGTATGTGTGAATTTTATTTAACATCAAAAATCCCTACAATAATTTTCTATTATTTTCTTCCTTGGGTGGCAGACCTGGGTTTGATCTCTGGGTCAGGCAAATCCCCTGGAGAAGGAACTGGCAACCCACTCCAGTGCTCTTGCTTGGAGAATCCTATGGACAGAGGAACCCAGAGGACTACAGTCCATGGGGTTACAAAGTTGGACATGGCTGAGCGATTAACACACACACATTTTCTTCTTTGTTTCAATTCTTATTTTTCCATCCTCTCATGAACATAACACCACTGGGTTTTGTCCCCAGCCCTCCATCAAAACTTTTCTGGTCAGCACCAATGTGGTAAAAAGCATCGTTCAATCCTCAGGCTTCAATATATTTGGCCCACCAGTAAAATCTCTCTTCTTTAATCCCTTTTGTCATTTCACTCTGATGCAACACCCACTTTGGTGGTTCTCTTATCTCACTACCTCATCTTACTGGATTCTTCTACTGTTCCTGTTATGTAAGCAATTACATGCCCCCAAGGAACTGTCCTGGGTGCTTTTATTCTATCTAATTTTAGGTCCTAGGGATTCTTAACTAGACTCTTGACTGCAATATCTGTGACTCTCATATTAACATCCCCAACTTTGATCTCTACCATGAATCCTGGATCCAATTGCCCATCCAGAATTCTCCATTTGAATATCTAAAAGGACTCCCAACATTGGCGATGAAAACTGAACTTCCATTCCCCCACCATTCAACCTAAACTTACTTCTCTTCAAATCTTTAGCATTTCATTAAGTGTAAGCATCATTCTTCTAGTTGTCTTGGATAAAACCAACACATAACAACAGAACCCAGGACAACAGCAAAACACACTTGAGAACCATCTTCAGTTCCTTTCTTTTATTCTACTTCTACTTCTCACCAGTTAGAAAATTCTAATGGTGCCCATAATTTTAGTATTTTATGACACCTCTACTAGTATCACCCTACTCCAAATGACCACCATTTCTCACATGAATCACTGCAAAAGTTCTCTCTGAATTCCCTGCATCCAGTTATACCCCATCCATCTATTCAACCCATGGAAACCATAGTCATCATTGTGGGATGGTGAGTTAGGGCACGTCATTCTTATGTTCAAAAATCTTCTGTAATCTTTCTTCTATCAGAGTAAAACATAAGTGTTTATAAGGCTTTGTATTACCTGATGGTCCACTACCAGTCTGAAATTAAATTACCGCCCCCAACCTCAGTATTTGCTCGGTCACCACAGGACACCTTGCCCTTGGAGCACACCAAACTTTGTGTCCTCTGCCGAGAACCCTCTTGCCATAGATAGCCACATATGGTTCATGTCTCCAGCGACAGGCTCCCAGTGTCTCATACTCCTGCTCAGATGTTGCAGGATCTCAGAGTTCTTTCCTGGAGTCTATTCTTATCTTCCTCATCTTGGCTTGTTTTACAGGGTAAAAAACTGTTACTACCTGTTGTATACATTTATTTAAACATATCTTTCATGTTGCCTCTCCTTTACGCTTCTTTCAGAATGTAGTCTTTTATAACCAGGAACTTTGTTCTGTTTATTGATATTTCATAAAAGCTTAGGGTTTCCCAGGTGGCGCCTGTAGTAAAGAATCTGCCTGTCAATGCAAAGAGACGTAAGAGATGCAGGTTCGATCGCTGGGTTGGGAAGACCCCCTGGAGAAAGGCACGGCAACCCACTCCAGTATTTTTGCCTGGAGAATGCCATGGAAGGAGGAGCCTGGCGGGCTACAGTCGATGGGGTCACAAAGAGTCAGAAGCGACTGAAGCGACTTAGCACACACACATAAAAGCCTAGAACATTTCCTGGCATTCAGTAAAATTCCAATAAATATTTTACCAATCAATGAATACATTTGACAGCAAGTTATTGGGATGGCCCAAAAACTGCATTTGGGTTTTTTCCATAAGACATTATGGAAAAACTCATACGAACTTTTTGACCTAGTAATTATTGAGCAATAATTTGGCTTAAGATTCTGTTCTTAGAACTGCACAGTCACTTACCTAAATTCCTATTCCTGTTCCCTGAGCTATAGACTTCTTGGAATTATGTCTCTTTGAACACTTGACCACCTAAGAATGAGTCATTTTTGCTGTCTTAACATCTATAGATCTTTAGATAGAAACTTTCTGAAGGTTGTAGATGAAACACAGAATCTAATAGTACAGTGATAAGCACACTGTGGGTGCTCTGTATAGTCTAATAGAACAATTCAGCAAATAATTCTGTCCCTATGTTTAGAGAAAATAATGAATTCATGAGTTTTAATGGCAAGATTGGGAAACTGTAGATTTTATATATGAAGTTATTTTAAAAATCATGAGTTTCCTTTCTTGTTTGAGTTTCAGAAATATTAGACTCACAGAAGTAATTTAAAATGTTCATATACATATAGAAGTTTATCAGAGGTACTTTGCAGAAAAAAATTTATTGTAAGAAAGGAACCTGTGATGTCAACTAAAACTGGGTAGAAATAAACAACATCTTACAAAAAGCATATGTGATTATTAACATGTTTATGAAGCATGCAATTTTATAAATATTTGGGCATTTGGTAATAGAATGGATTTCTATTTTAATAGTCCAGAGAAAAAGATGGCACTCTTTCACAATGATCCTCTAGAAAAGTTCTTTCTATACTTTTGTTTCCAAGTCTCTCTCCCTGTTTCTCTCCCTCTTCTTCCGCATCAGTCATTAAACGATTGGAGTAGTGCATCCTTACTTTGCTTCTTTATGAGAATGAATGTATGTGTGTGTATGTTTGTCATTTAGTCATGTCCAACTCTTTGTGACACCATGGACTATAGCCTGCCAGGCTCCTGTGTCCATGGAATTCTCCAGGCAAGAGTAGTGAAGTGGATAGACAGTTCCTTCTCCAGGGGATCTTCCTGACCTGGGGATTGAATCCAGTTTCTTGCATTGCAGGCAGATTCTTTACTGCCTGAGCCACCAGGGAAGCCCATAAGAATGAATAGTCCACCTTAAAAGAATATTTTCTTTTTCTTCATATTATAGTGTTCATAGAGAGTAAGCAAAAGGATTAATTTCAGATTAGATGAAAAATCCACCAACTATCAAGACAGCTTACTATTACCATTCAGTTATCCAGGCAATTGATGGATTAATTTCCTGAATTCTGTCTCTTTGCCCTTAAAAAATGTACTTCATTGAATAAATAGGACTCCATCAAACACACATTTCTACCTATACCCCTACAATATATACACTCAGAAAATGCTGAACATTTTTTTGGAAAAATCAAAAGTTGTGTATCCTTCTTTTGATCTCAATACACTGGAAAATGTAGCCTCAGTTTGGAGGCTGCAATTGAGGCTCATTTGCATGTAGCAGGTAGGTTTTGAAGCATGAAAGTCATTTCATTTGAACAAAGCTGGGACACTTAGCACCAGGCAAGAGATGTAATAGCCACAGAACTCTGCATAGAGACCGCACACTGAAGCTTCCACTTCAGAAACTCACAAAAGTCTAATTGACAAGTCTTTGCATAGAAAGATGAACTCTATTATAAGATAAGGATGATACAAAGACCTTTAAAGGTAGGCATTTTTCATTAAACATTAAATAAGTGTGTGTTCCCTTAAGCTTTTATCAAGAGATTGTTCAGTATGAACTTTTATTTAAAGGAAACTGAATTTTTTCTTCATCCCATCTGCACCTCCATAATCATAACACAAAAGTAAACAACTTTTGTTAACTAAGGCAAGAGTCCTGTCCCTAAGGTGGGTTGTTTTCTGTTACAGTTGAGGAGACATTTTCACTTTGTCTTTTCAAGTCTAACTTTGGCAAACCCCTTCTTGAGCAGGTGACAGCATCAGAGTCTTTGCAGGACTCACAGACTCCTGGGAGTGAGCAACACTCAGGACACTTTTGTTTATACTTACCGTTTTATTGCTTCTTCCTGTCTTCGGCGTTTTTCATTCTTCTCTTTCAAGTAGGCCAGGTTTGTCTCGTTTCTCAAGCGATCGTTCTCTCGAGCAATGTCTGATGCGTTCTGAATAACCAAGCCATCATAGGCCTTCATCCCCATATCCTCAATGTACTGGAGAAACGTGTCCAAAGGGTCTTCCTCGGGATTGGAGCTCATCATCTTGGAGGATTTCATGTGAAAAGGAACACTTCCTGTGGGATGAGAGCACATTTCACTTTCATCAGAGATGCGGGTAAAAGTAAGGTGTTGCTTATTCTCCTAATATCACATCAGCCCCAAACTCCAGTGACTATGGTAGAGTCTACTTGGAGAAAATGTCTCATTAGAAATCACAGTTGCATGTTGAAAGCAAATATTAAACAAATTTTTCCTGGGTAGCAAACACTTTCCTCAAAGTGGCAAAATGAACAAATCAACATTCAAAGCTCTTGCACTGAAGGGTGATGTGAAGGTGTAAACATTTGGGGGAAAAATAACACAGGTTATGGGCTTATCTGATGGGACAAATGGTGAAGAATCCTCCTGCCAATGCAGGAGATGCAGGTTTGATCCCTGGGTCAGGAAGATCCCCTAGAGAAGGAAATGGCAACCCACTCTGGTATTCTTGCCTGGGAAATCCCATGGACAGAATAGCCTGGTGGGCTACAGTCCATGGGGTAGCAGAACGTCGGACACGACTGAGCACTCATACATCACACTTTGTAAACAGCCACGATTTTGTTTCTCAAAAATGTGTTCATATGCTGATAAGATATATTAGAGTCAAGCTCTAATTTTTTTTTGAACACCATAACAACTTTTCTGTGCAGTTTCAAATAAAAAAATGTAGTAATTTGGAATGAACTTTCTCATTGTGTGTTTTCCTTGCCATTTAAAGTTAAGATGTATGAATCTGAACAATTCATGCAAAATAGAGCAGTTATCAAGGAAATGCATTTTTCTAATATAAGTAGGCTTAGAAATAATCTCTTTTGGGTCCTCCATTATTCTCCAAAATGGCTTCATACTATAACTCAAGAATCATAGATCACCAGAACCATGTTAATACTTTTTTCTGGTCATTCAAGCAATGGCAATTTTGATTATCCTTACTACTTGAAGGATGAAAAACCTGAGCCACAGAAAGGAACTCTGAAAGCCAAAATCAAATCAAAACAAGCTCACCTATAAAATGATGGAAATAATAATGCTTAGCTCACTGATATGAAGATTATGGGACATGATGACTATAGAGAATTTCACATAGAGTTCAACAATAATAAGTGTATACATAGTAAAGCTTGTTGATATTATTGACAGAACAATCATGTAAAATATATATATATATAGATGAAAGGGTAGATAGATAGCCAGCAGGCTATAGAAATCAGCATGGCTTGAAGCAGAAGTATCCAAAGAATCATAGAAATAAATGAAGCCAGGGGATAGAGAAATTGTGTTTGTATCAATCAAAATAGAACTGAGTTTTAATCAATTACATGCAGAATAAGTATTTTACATTTCTAGCTTATTAATCCTTACTGTCCTCAGTCTCATATTCATTGTGGTAAAGCAAAATCAATTAACAAAGAGAAAATGTTGGCAAATTTAAAAATTATAAATCACCTTTACATCTTTCACTTTCTTCAATAGTCTCAGAAAGATTTTTTTAAAATATCAGCTGAGCTTTTTAAGGTAGAAGTCCTAGACCTTCATTTTTACCGTTTCAAATTATTTCCATCCTGATTTTTTTACAAGAATAATCATGTTCCATAACCTGGATCGTAGCTATGGAAACTTCACTTCTTATCAGAGTTTATTAGCGTTTCAGCTGCCAGTCAATCCATACGTTACTTGAAGCCCACTCTGAATTTAAGGATTTATTCTTCAACGTGTAAGAAATTGTTGAAACCAGAGGATCGATGAATGGTTCTTTCATTCATGATTTTCTGTTATGTTGTTTTCTTATGTTTAATTTGGTTTTAAGCTGTAATGAGTTGGTAAATGAAATGGACTTCTAATTGCAACCATCTAATGGGACAAATTATATTCCATTATCATCCTATCAGAAGTGGTGAACATACATAGGAATAAAAAAATTCTGCTATGAATGATTGTAATTTGTGGTGGAGCAGATGCAACATGATTCTCAAAGAGCTAAAGCATTAGTATTATTGGGAATTCACTTCTACCAAGGATTTCAGCACTAGGTGTGCGTCGATAAAAAAAGATCTGCATAACTTCCTGGCAATTATTTCTACCATGGTTAAGCAAGCCAAGTCAGTATTACAAGGATTCTAGAGAGAATGACTCAGGGTGGAAGATGATCACTCCTACTCTGCCCTGGAGCAAAATTGTCTATTTCCATTGTGTAAGGCATTACCCAAAGATTTTTATTTCTTCCCTTAAGTTTTCCTCTCCATCCAGATGACACCTGCAATTCTTTGTGCAGTTTATATATTCCAAATATTAACCAGGTTAATTGTGCACCTCTAAAAATTAATTATCTCCCTAAGTGGTCTTTCAATTTGATTAGAGTCCAAATTTGTTTATTTTGAGAAAATATTAAATAATAGCATTGTAAAATATGCATACTATGGAGAATCCTATTATAAGGTGTTTTTTAAATTTAGATGAAAATTTGGGGGATGAAAATCAACTGTGATATCTATTAACACTTCAGAGCAATGAAAACTGGATGTTGGTGAACATGCTTTTGCCATCCAGTTCTAGAGGATATTTGTTTCTACAATCATTCATTTATTCAAGTATTTCTTGAGCACATGTTATGAACTGTGCTGCCTGCTGAGCTGCTTCAGCCGTGTCCACCTCTGTGCGACCCTACGGACTGTAGCCCACCAGGCTCCTCTGTCCATGGGATTCTCCAGGCAAGAGTGCTAGAGTGGGTTGCCCTGCCCTTCTCCAGGGGATCTTCCTGACCCAGGGATTGAACCCACATCTCTTGGATCTCCTGCATTGGCAGGCAAGTTCTTTACCACCAGCGCCACCTAGGAAGCTCCATATTATGCATTGAAAGTGAAAGTGAAGTCGCTCAGTCGTGCCCGACTCTTTGCGACCCCATGGACTGTAACCCACCAGGCTCCTCCATCCGTGGGATTCTCCAGGCAAGAATCCTGGCGTGAGTTGCCATTTCCTTCTCCAGGAGATCTTCCCAACCCAGGGATCGCACCCGGGTCTCCCACATTGTAGGCAGATGCTTTACCATCTGAGCCACCGGGGAAGCTCATATTATGCATTGGGCAGTGATAAAGGCAAAATTGTATCCCTCTAGACGGCAACCCACTCCAGTGTTCTTGCCTGGAGAATCCCAGGGACGGCGGAGCCTAGTGGGCTGCCGTCTGTGGGGTCGCAGAGTCGGACACGACTGAAGTGGCTCAGCAGCAGCAACATTCATTCATTCAGCAGTGAAAGAACACCATAAGTAAATAATTGCAACACAGTGTGACAAGGGCACCAATTCGCTTGGCAGTGTTGACATTCACTGGTTTCTCATGGCAATGGTCAGCATTTTTGACAATGAGCACTTTTCAGTGATTATATGTAGTCTTCAAAAGTAAAAGTAAAAAAAAAAAAAAATAGACTTGGGCTGTATCACTATTTAAGTATCATACGTTCTTTGCCTTTTTGAGGGCCCATGGACTATAGCCCACCAGGCTCCTCTGCCCATGGAATTTTCCCAAGCAAAACTACCAGAATGAGTTGCCATTTCCTTCTCCAGGGGATCTTCCCGACCCAGGGATCGAACCCATGTCTCTTGTGTCTCTTGCATTGGCAGGTGAATTATTTGCCACTAGGGCCACCTGTCCTTTTTGCCTTTTTGTCCACATGTAAAATGTAGTTTGTAATGTAGAGGCAAAGAGCAGCAGTCTTGAAGGACATATAGTGGAGTAGTTGACCACAATAGCTTAAAAGTCCTAAACTAAAGCACCCCTAGATCTATGACTTTGTGCAAGTTAATTAACCTCTTTAAGTTTCAGTCTCCACATTTTAAAAATCGTTATTTACCTCCTTATGCTATTGTGAAGATTCAGTTAGAAAACGCATGCTCAATATGGGACCAAATTTATTAGTCATTAACATTAGATGATTTTCACAATTTTCAACTGTGGCGAAGATAAGGTTTTGTAATAATTCCTCTATAAATATAGTTTTACTTGAAACATAATAGAAGAGAATGCTTAATGTTCAACTTCCTTAATCACAGGTATGCAAATAGAGGCCATGAAAAGGGTTAATAGATTTGCTCACTAACCAAATGCATTTAAAGTACTTATCCATTCTGCCCCGTCCCTGACGGCTCAGCATGTAAAGAATCCACCTGCAATGCAGGAGGTACAAGAAGCACAGGTACAATCCCTGGGTTGGGAAGATCCCCTGGAGAAGGAAATGGCAGCTCACTCCAGTATTCTTCCCAGGAACATCCCATGGACTGAGGAGCCTGGCAGACTAGAGTCCATAGGTTCTCAGAGTCCGACACAGCTGAGCATGCACGCACACCCATTTTTCACATCTAGAAAATAAAGGCTTTGGGGAATATGAACCAAGACATGTATCCCATCTCCCAAACACTTGGACTCCACCCATCCAAGCCCAATGGTATTTCTCAGAAAACTGGACTATGAATGAACAGATTCATGGCCTCACCTAAGAAAACTGAATCATATTAAGTGTCTACCTCATTACAACTGCTACCATTCCCATGCAGTGAGAACCCACAGACAAGTGTGATCTTAAATCAGCCTTTCAGAAATGTGTACGTATGGCTAAGACAGATATTTAATCAGATATATTTGTTTTCACTAAAAATTTGGCTGTGTTTTGATTGTTGGATTTAAATCAAGTTCCGTTCTAGCCCTTGAAGGACACTCTTATATGCAAACATTTTATGAAGGCTTGTTTTGAGCACCTAATTCCTAAAGTTGGCATCATGAAAGAAAACAGCTAAGAAGCAAACAGGCAACTTCCTTCGGGTAGTGTCTTTAGCCATATTGCAATTAATTATTTAATTAATGAGTCTACATCAGTCAGTAGGTCAAAATCATTGCCTAGCATATTTTAACAGAGCCTGTGAAATTGAATGGAAAGTTTGCATTTCTCCAGGCATCCCCTCTATTTGAAATATGTGTCTGCAGCCATTTTTGCTCAAAACCAATTGGAAATTTCAGCACCCCACCCCCCTATGCAGTGGTTGAAAGCTGGCATCCATGGTCTCCACCCACAAAGCAGATATGTTTTCTTTGGAATGCAGAACGTTGATTCGATCAGCTCAAGATTTTTTCTTTTCTTTTTTTTTTTGGTATGTGTTCTTTTTCTGGGAAGTTGTGGTCAATATTTAAAATTTCTGTCAGGGGCTCTTCTGGGAAAGCATCTAAAATAATGGAGATCAGAATTCCCATACAAATCACAGATAACTTCAAGTCTTCACTTTATGCCTTTCTTGTACTGCTGTATTCTGCATTTATAAGGCACTCTTTTTATTCAATTTTTGGATCACTGTATTTAGAATCAGCCCATTCTAATAAGGAGTTACAGATGTTGGATTAAATACAGCTGAATGGTTAATTGCTCAGCTTTGTTTTGTTTTATTCTTTAACTTTTGTTATTTCTTATTGACCACACCCTTTGTAAAGATTACTTTGTATAATATTGTGACACTTATCAGAATTCGAAATTTCACTCTACACAGCTAGGAGGCACCAGGTGGAATTCAGGTCATATTTAAGGCATTAAACATTTAATCTTTTAATCAAATTAATCATTTCTTTATTTTCTTTCAACATCATCACTCAACCTTATTAATGTTGAGCCTAGAACTGAAAGTAACATTACATTTCTTTACAAATATTTCCACTGAAATAAAACTATCCATTATATACATGTACAGAGCAGAAAATATACATACGGCTATTCAAACACAGTACATAAAACCATGTAAAAATTTCCTTTCTCTTCTGTAGCCACTGCTTGCATCCAAGGAACTCAATAAGATGAGACACTATATGAATTTAAGTGTTCAAGCCAAAATAATGGAGGCATATTTTTGAGAAGCAAGTACATGCAAAAATGTTAGCTAAGATCATATTAATACATTTACATGGGTTATTCCCTTTGTAAATTAAGAAACAAATCTTATATGGCTGCAATTTACCAGAGGATATTTAATGTGGCTCTAAAAAATGGTGTCAAGGTTGGGTTCCCCCATAGTCTAGAGGGCTTTTGATTAACTATAGGCTGTTTTGTTTTGTTTTGTTTTAAAGATATACCAAAAGAGTCAGATAAATTTCAGGTATGCCATCTTCTCATACACGTGAAATAATTTTTCTTTTCTTAAAAGTCAGAACAGATTTCTCCTGTAGTATAATTTCATGCATTTTGACATCAACCACTCTGACTCCATAAGAAATGGCTCCAGTGGACGTGTGCACTGACTTCTCTGGCAGAATCGTCCTATGAGCCATTTATTACCATTTACCCAAAGAAGAGTTCTAGCATACCAGCATCTTCTCCGTGAATTAGTCCTATGGCCCTTAGGAGTGCTGCTACTTTTTTTTCTTCTTGTGGTGTTTACTCAGAATTTCTGAAATGGAGCTGTGCTCCATCTAAAACCTTGGTTTTCCAAGAAATAAAGTTGTGAAAACTCTACCTATCCAGATATTTTCCACATACACTGAGGGGTAGTGGAATCAAAAACATATGTATGGGAGGGAACTGCTCCCCAATCTTAAAGTTCTGTAAGAAATGTCTTAAATTTTAGGTTGCAGTTAACTCCATATGATAATGTTATAGCCAGAATAAAATAAAGTTTATTTTGTGCTATTATTTTAATTTTACTTGAGAAAAACAAAATACTTAGAAGGGGATAAGTTTCCTGGTGGACACGTGAGACATTTTGCTTTCATGTCATGTTAATATTTTTTACTTTATATGCACACGGAAACTTTTCTGGTCCCCACCCCTTATTTGCTTCTTAGGTTTTCGAACCACACCTGTCTCAACCATGTGAGGAAGCTATTTGATTTTGGCTTATTACAATTTGATTTTCCCTCCCGTACCAATCATTGCATCGTCTCTGAGATAAAGAATCTTATTTTGTCCAGTAGTATCTATTCATCCAAATAAAAAAGTTTCCCAAGGCAATTTAGACTATATTTTTTTGTTCATCAGGAGAAAAAGATCTTTTACATTTTTTGCATGTACTCACATCAATTTGAAAAAATAAGTACTTAAATAATCAGGCTTCATATGCATATGTAAAATACATATGCAAATTAATATCAAATTTGCTGACTTCACGGAAGACCAAATCAACAGACTAGATTGCCTGGTTCCACTCCACAACCCATGCAAACCACGTCAAAATTATTTTTCTGATCAAATCTTATAAGTGTAAAAATAAGTCCTATAATTTCACTTTGATTATTATGCTTGAAATCCTGCTCTCCACCCCACGGATGGTCACGCTTAATTTTTCATTCCACTGTCATCAAAATGCAGCTGTTCTGCCCAAAATGGGAAATGTTAGAGTTAAAACCAAGAGAGCTTGTTGAAGTGACTACAAAGACAGTGACTGCTTTTTTTTTTCCCCTCAGAAAGCAGATTACTTTGTAGTGAGTTTCTCTCTACTATCTCTTCCCCAAATGGTTAACATCGGCTTTGATCACTTTAACATAGAAGCATTGTAAATCAGATTCCACTCCCACCCCAACTTACAGGTTGCCATAAGACTATTTGCCTATGTTCTAAAAAGACTGCACATTTCACTAATATTAGGGACTCACACAAAATGTCAATGGCTGAGGTACTTTTTTGGAGCTGTTGGCCAGATGTTTCCAGACGCTTACAAGGCAATATTTTCAAACTAGATATAATCAGTATAATAAGTTGCTGACTGGAGCTACAATAGAAATCATCTCATTGGGTTGGAAGGCTATGACTTACTTTAAAAAAAAAAAAAAACAATAGCCAACCTTCCTGTCTCCAGGTTTTTACACTTCTCTCTCTAAACTTTACTAATGCTCCAAGTCCTTGGACTTCTCTGCAGTTCCTTGTGAAGTTGTAGTATTTTTCCCCCCTCAGGTCTGCTTTCACTGATTTTCTAAATTGGTAATGTCCTTCACAGAGTCCCCTCCTTTGCTGAGTTGGCAAACATATGTTGCACTTTCCACAGAAAAATGAAACAATTTTGTCATTTGTGGCTCACATTTTCTCATGTTAATTTGTTTACCACTTGACTATCTACAAAATACGTTGAAGCATTGTCTGAAGTGTGAAATATTAAGAGAAGTTAATTTCCACTTGTGTTCTACAGTCATTAATCCACACTACTCAGTTATAAATTCTTTCGTGTTAAAATGACCAAGACTACATCGTGGAAGTTCTTCTACTGAACTCTCTTATTTTTGGACTATATTTAGAACAACATTCCAGTTCTTGGTACTGAAACAACTTTAAGATTTCCTGACAATGAACAACATTATTTCATGTACTAGTTCTTCCAGATAGGGAATACCTGCATTTCTTGTATTTAAAATTTGCCAATAGGTGGAGGAATTAGAATGGAGACACCCCAACAAAATAAGTGTGTGTCCCAAGTAAAATGGGTCCACCTAAAGTTCTCAAATATTTATTGGGATGAGAATAGTGAAATCTTCCTGGTATTGATTGATACTAAAATATATATTTCTCAAAGAAATTTGTGTCTTATGAGTTAGGAAAAAGCAGTTTCAGATTTGCTCTATTCTGATAGTTTGGATTTTTACATTTTGGTACTGTGCCTTTTCTTTCTTTTTTCTTTCTTGAGAACACAAAACTGGGCTGAAACAAATGTGCTAAGACATTGTTGTAAAATATTTATGGTATGGAACAGCAGATAAATAGCTAGCATGCACCACATGAATGCCAATTAATACCCAGGAAAATATTTTCAATGCTTTTAATAATTCAACATGGCTTATTTTACCAATGAAGATCTGGTTTAACCATTTCTGCGGTAATAGAACTAAGTGGCTAAGAGGGTACAGAATAGCCTGAGGCTCATTAAAGCCTTGGATGCCTTTGCTGTGGCTTTCTTTCTGCTCCAGCTAATAAGACATGCAAACTTCAGCATTAAGTATCCCCAGCTAAAATCCATTTCATCTTATAACCAGATTGCTTGATCTATTTAGTGCTGGATTCAATTAGCATGCTTAGAGAATCTGAAAAATGAGATACATACCAAAATTTTAAGTCCCCAGGGACAGCTAAGTGCAATATTCAGAAGGTGACTTGTGTCTGTCAGAGCCCTCTCTCGCGGCTGATCTCAGGGCAGTTCTGTAGGAGTCATCCAGCACCATAAGAAATAGACTTCTAGTTCAGCTCAGTTTTTCTTCAATTAAAGTGCATTGTATCTGGATGGGAAAAGTGTCCACTCCCAGATTCTTCATCACTAGAGATCAGAGCATTCTTGATGTTCTTTCTATCAGATAAAATGGCCTTTAAAGTTTGCTAGGAAGATGCAGTGGCAGAAGACAGGTGCTTGCTTCCTTAAATCGACATTCAGAGAAAAGAGGGCATAGCTAATGGGTGGGGATGAACACACAGCCTCTCGCCTTCCAGGTCCAGCAGGGAAGAAATTGAATAATTTTACCCACTTTGCTACACAGATGATTATAAGACTCGAAGCAATCACCCAGGCTGGCTAAGGTGCCTCATTTGATTATATTCTGTGAAGGCAAAAATAAATGAAAACAAAAAATCAGAAACATCCTTTCTACATGTCTCCTTTCAGCCAAAAAATGCTCTTTCTCATTGCCACTTACATACAGAAGGTTTGGAGCAGCCTAGCTTGTGGCATCGTCCCTCCCCCGTGACAACCAGCTCTCTCTCCCTCTCATTCTCTCTCTCCCCTCCCTCCCTGCCCCTGACTCCCTCCCTTCCTGCTTCGCTCTCTCTCCTCTCCAGCTGCCTTAGTCTGTGGATGCTGCTGCTGATTAATCAGGGATTCTGAAACAAAGAACCTACCTTCTGAAATAAGCAGTAATCTTTCTTCTCTCTTTCTGCAATCCGTCTGCATTGAACGGCAAAGCTGCCCGCGTTCTAGCACCTTGGATAGTTCCTGCTCACTAGGCCCATTGGAAAAGGCAGGAGAAGCAACTGAAGAAATGACAAGAAACCCAAAAGCAGCATCGTTCTACTTCAGATTTCGGCTCCCTGGGGTCTCTCATCCTCATTAAAGGCCTCACATCTAGGCAGCAGAGCCTCTCTCTTTCATCTATCTGAGCTGAAGTCTGATTAGTAAATAATAAAATGAGAAGAGGATAAAGAAACCCCTTCATTTATAGCCACTACAACACTAATTCAGTCTTTATGGAGAAGAGAAATAGAAATCCATCAAAAATAAATGTTCTTACTCCCAAGGATGTTTAAGTCATAAGCTTTGCACCCCTGGCATGGCTAATGAAAATGAGCAACAACTTAAACGGAACATTCAGATCTCAGTTTGATACCCCTATTTGATATCAATTTTGCCTCCACCCTCTCTCTGCACAGCGAGCCAGGCACACAATTACTGCTGACGTTCTTCAGGCTGCTGCTTGGGGAAAGAGGGGAGGAGCCTTTTAACCTCATCAAAACAGCTTCATGCCACCTGCTCCCATGGCATGAGAAAAAAACTAGCCCAGTTAGAAAGAACATGCACAGCACATGCCTATGTGGAATAAAGATCTCACTTGGAGTGCACGTTATTTATTTACTTTTTAACAAAAATAAGATGTGAACTAACCACGGCATGTGTCATTAACTCCTATAGAATCATTGTGGAAATTATGTAAAGTAATCCTGTTTCCTACATATGCTGACAACTCCCCTAACACATGTCTTAATATCTTACTGAATATATACATATATATCATGTTATATAATACAATCTATATAAACAGACGGATATACATACACACATATATATACATATATATTATATATATATATCAAGTCCTAAATTTTTATCTATCATGTTTTTCCTGAGTAAACACTGTAACAAAGTAAAATGTAAAAACTGTAACAAAGTAAAATGTAAATGCTTTAGTATATAAGTTCCTACTATGGTAAAAGTAACAGTAGGCAAAAAGCTTCTGCTTCATTCCAGCTAAAATATAAATTTTAAGGGAGAAAATGAGTTTCGGATTCAACAGTGACTTATAGATTTTTTTCTCTTCACATTCTTTTCTAATAATTCTTATTGTAATTACCTTCTCTCAAAGCTGATCTTCCTCAAAGGTTAACCTAAACATCTAAATTCATAACTAATTTCTTAGAAAAATTTGTTCTGAATGTAATTTTTCATATATCAACAGGCCACAAAAAAGTAATAAACTAAGTTCACCTTCTTGATTTTTAAATGCTACCTGGGACTGTGGTATTATTTTACAATTTTAAATTTGTGAGTGTCTGCAGGAAAATGAAATTAGCACACTATATTACCTTAAGACTTTCAGTTTTCACACGTCCTAAAGTGCATTCTGAAAGTGAATCACAGAAGTCATTTATTTTCCTGTTTTCGTGCATCTACTTTTTGTTCAGAACGGGACATATGTTTAATGAACTTTGAAAGATTAGACAGATGAAAAGCAGGAAGGGAAATATAATTGGGAAAGAGACGAGGTCATCTCTCTCCTTATCTCTCTCTCTCCCCCTCCTACTCCCATCTTATTAAGATTCTAAAAACAGCACATTGTAGAAAAGTGTCTCAAGTACTGCTTATGAACTAAGTAACAACCACCACACTATGATCAAGAGGTTTAGTAGTGAATCATTAATAATAGTCAACTGTCCCTAAAGAAGTTGTCTTTCAGCACAGGACTGAAAGTAGAAAAGAGTCTTTATAAAGGCATTATATGACAGATATCTTGGGAAGTGGAAATATTTTATCATGGCTGATAATTTTAATCAGATTTGGGAGGTTATATTTTTCAACTATAAAGAGTTTGAATAGGCACTGGTGTAAAGTCCATTTCTACATACGAGAAAGCTACCCCCTGGATAATGACACTGACCTGCTTTAGGCCTCACCTGCTTCTGCTCCCTGGGACAAGGAGCTAGGATCACTGGGCTGGTTGTGCATCTTTGGACAGAGTGGTTCTCAGTCACCTTGTTTCATGCACCGGGATAATTTCAAGTAAAGGAGACACTGACATATGGTAGCTAACTATAAAAAGAAGCGACATTTTTACTATAAAAATTTCAAGAGCTAAAGGGATTTTTTATCCCCCCAGAATAAGGAGAACATATTTATGATAATGTGTGGTTCTTAAAATTTAATGTTTTCAGCTTTAGGAAAATTTGTGATTATTGCAGTTTCCCTTCCTTCCTCCTATCTTTCCTTCCTTCCTTCTTACCCCCCCTCCCCGGCCATTTTCATAGAATAGAGCTTGAGAAACAACACATTATATCAACCCCATCTTCCCAATCCCATTCTCTCCTCACTTCAGGCCACAGAGTCTGTTGACTGGGCATTTTTTTCTCTGTAGACATATTGATGTATTGGCATTTTTGGCATCTTTGAAAGTTGGTACCTAAAAGTTCCCAAGAACTACTTCTTCAGGTCTCATTAAATGAAACAGAAAAGTGTCTCTATTTTCAAATAATCATAGAACCAAATGTAAAACTCATTTCTACTCACTTCAATAATATCTGGAGGAAAATGCATTGGACAAAATTAAAGTTAAAAATACTTAAAATATAAGTATAGAGGTAAAAAAAATTTGAACTGTAGTTATGTGCTGGTTTATTTCTTGAACATCTTCATAAACTACATATATTGTTGTGATGTCAATAGGAAACCAGTCCCTGAAGTGCCTCATGATTTATTTCTTTTAAAATTCTTAAGTGAGGGTGGCTTGGCTCTTTTTGTTATGCTATGCTGACTACCAGAGTTCATGTTGTTGGAGTTAAATAGGTCCCTTCTATGCACTCAGATAGACCAGGAGAGTCAGAGCCCTGAAAGTGCTTCTTAGTCTATAAATCAGCCAGATGGTGGGGAGTGCTTTTTGTATAAAAGTGATGCAAATGAGAAAAGTGAGAATTGAAATTGAGCGATCTAGCTACCTAAATTTTAAGGGGCTTATTTAAATATATCAAGAGGTACTCTCTGAAGTCATGTCATAATTTATAATAAAGCCTTTCTATTTTTTTCCGTGAACTGTAATTTTTCTATTATTCTCTCCACATTTAGCTTAAGGAGATGACACCTCTGTTATAATGAAATTATTCCACTAGGGAAAAAGCTAATCTCCTTCCCATCCAATCAGGATTTCTAAGCATTCTGGTAACAGCATGAAATGAAAGTCTTGGTAGAATGAGAGCCATATGTTCCTCATGATTTTTGCCTATACAACAATATAAATGTCAACAGAAGTCATGCATATGATCTGGGGAAAATGGGGTAGTGGATAACAATATGGTGCTCAGGGATCCAGAATATTGAGCAGCTGGGGGAAAAATTTACTGTCTAGTAACATGCTACATTTGTACTGTTAAGGCATTGTCAATAAATGGGAGTTTCCATGGCAGGGAACTTATGAATTCATCCAGACATCCCTCGCTTTTGTCCAGCAGATATTTTCCAGTAAATATTTCAGAATATTTTACATTAATAAAAAAAAAATGTATCTATCTTTGTTGTTCTGTTTAGTCACGTAATTGTGTCTGACTCTTTGAGACCCCATGGACTACAGCCCACCAGGCTCCTCTGTCCATGGGAATTTTCCAGGCAAGAATACTGGAATGGGTTGCCATTTCTTTCTCCAGAGAGTCTTCCCAGCCTAGAGATTGAACCTGCATCCCCTGCAAGTCTCCTGCATTGCAGGTGGACTCTTACCACTGAGCCACTCAACTATTATTTTTTTTAATTATTAAGAATGAATCTACATATTGTACCAAAAAAGACACTCCCACTCCAACCATCTTCCTTCTTTGGATAATTTTTATTCATTTCAAAAATCAGGTTTATCATACCCTGGTAGCCTGTTCTGATTTAACATAATCCAAACTTGATGCTTATTCTCTGCTAGAAAATTCTCCAGCAATAAATATTCCACCAATAAAAAGCAAAGACATGTGATTTTCCATACTCTGACAAACATGTCTATTTCACTCTCCATGTGTGCTAGTCTGAGATTACTGAATGAGTGGGACCCTTCCTTCTATTCTCAGGACCCCAGGACATGGATTGCGTCTGAACAGCAGCAAGGATTTATTGGATGCGTGCATGGCTCCAGATCTTAACTGGTGACAGGGCTTGTACAAATAGCAAATTCAAAAGCACCCATGTACTGAACACGAAATTCTCTTTTCAAAGAATTCTAAGTCAAAATTTCAAAATAGAATTAGCCAGTCTAAAATGCAAATTTTTAAGAAAGGAAAAAAATTTTTTTTTCCAAAGAGGCTCCATATCTTATACCTGAAAAATCAAATGTAGTCAGTTTGAAACTGGCTGGAAATAATGAGCTAGGATCATGGAAAGTTCAGCTAAATATATAAATACAAGGACAGTATTTTGAGAAAACAAAATTTTTCTGAGGGTCTCTCAGTCAACTTAGGCTGCTATAACAAGCTGTGGATTCCATAGACTGGTTTACACAATAGACACTTATACCTCACTATTCCAGAGGCTGAGAAGTCCAAGGTCAAGGTGCTAGTAGATTCAGTTTATAGTGAGGATTCTTTCTCTGATTTGAAGAGAGCCACCTTCTTGCTGTGTCCTCATATGACAGAGAGAGTGAGAGCTCTGATCTATCTTTCTCTTCCTTTAAAGGACATTAATGTCATCATGGGATCCCCACCCTCTTGACCTCATCTAAACCTAATAACCTCCCACTTTCAAATTCCATCACTTTAAGAGTTAGAGTCTCAACATGAATTCTGGGGTACCACAGACATTCAGTCCATAACACAGACACTGAAGACATGTGAAAACAGAGATATTCCTTCTGGAACAGAAAGAATCAATTTTGTCAATAATTACTTCTTACTAAATTGACTTCAAAATGAATGTAGTATCAATTTGAATGAAATGTGATGTTTGGTGGAATTTGGGAAGCCAATGGATATTTTTATAGATATTTTCTTGACCAAATATTAAAACATTCTTCAGAGCTACATTCATTTTATTGTAATATTGGACGGAAATGGACTGTGAATCAATAGAAGAGATTAGAAAGTCCAGGAAAAGCATATATCTGTATTTAGCATGTGATAAACATGGCATTGCATATCAATAAGCAATACAATTAAGTAAGCAGAGGAATGCATACATATGTACACAAAACATTTTTATAATTCCTTGTGAAATAAATCTAGATTTTTGCTAATGTAAGTGTGGTCCAAGGATCTGCAGTGTCAGCATCATGTGGGGGCTCATTAAGTATGGAAAACTCAGGTCTCTTCCTAGCCCATCTGAGTCAGGAGCTGCATTTTAACATAGGCTAGGTGATTGGCAGGCATATTAATGTTGCAAAGCATTATCCAATAAAAAGTCATAGGATGCACTGACAAAAATGATAGCCACTAGCTACAGATAGCTATTGACCACTTGAGCTGTGATTAGTGACATTGTGAAAATACATGTTAAATTTAATTTATTTAAATTTAAAATCTACTTGTGGGTAGTGGCTACCTTGTTAGACAGTGCAGCTCTAGAACTTCCTTTGAAATATTTACATATGAAATCATTTATTTACTGAAATTTTAATATGATTTTGGGGTGGAGATGATCAATCTAAAGATAGTATCAAAGTTAGAAGCAATTAAGTGACAGTCAAGAAAATTGAACACATAAAAATATAAGATACATAGATGGGAAGAGATTATAAAGTTGTCATTTAAGTGCAAAATTAGGAAATTATTGGCAATTCATGTGAGAGCTTGGCAGATACATATTCCTCTTATATTAGTAAAAGCAAAAAAAAAAGAAAAAATACATAAAAAAGAGACAAACACCACAATAATAAACAAGAACGAAAGGTAGGAATGGGTCATTCACACAATAAGAATTTGAAATAGGAAATAAATATGGAAAAAGATGTTTAGCCTCAGTTATAATAAAACTCAAATTAAAATAAGAAATGGGTCTTTTTTTACATAATTTATATTGATGGTAAACACATGGAGAAATGGACAGTTATATGAATGCATGCAACCAAACGAAGGAAAAATTGATAGGTTAAATTTTTTTTTAATGAGCACAGTCTTTGAAACAATTTTACTTTAATGATGTGAGAAGTGTACAAAACTGTGTTTCTGTCATTTAAGATTTGCAAGAGCAGAAATTTGAAAACTTCAAATAGGTGATTGAAACAGTAATAGGAGATAAAAAAATAAATTATGATGTAAGTATTAAATTTATTGTATAGATCTATATTCATTTATGTAAATATTGGTATAGTAAGAAGGGCAAGAGCATTAGCTCTGGAAAAGAATTGCTGGGCTGGACTACCACTCATCTCTTTATCCTAACAGCCTGATAAGATCAAGCTACATAACCCTGTCTCAGTTTCCTGACCTAAAGAAGTGACAATAATATTAATGCAAAGTCATACATTTATGATGATGATTAAATTAATTAATGAATGCAAAAGTCCCAGTAAAAAACTGTGTCTAGCACCAATAGATGCCAACTGCTCTTAGTAATGGACATAGTCATAGCAAGAGTAAGCAGTACTTGGAAAGACAACCAGTATCGTGTCTAGCACCCACCAGCTCATGGTTTCAAATCCAGTGACCATTTCTTTATCATCCTTGTTGAGGTACTGTTTTATCTTATCATCCATGTCATTCTGTATTCTCGTGTTTTCTCTTGTTTCAATGACTTCTTCGTCTTCTTTGTTGGCTCTCTGCTGGAGTTCTAAATGTTGGGATGCCCCAGACCTCAGAACCAGACCTCTATCTCATCTTGTTCATATTTCGCTCTTGTTCTTCAGTCAAAAATAGAAAAACAACTGTCACTCCTTATTACACCAACCAAACTGCTTTCTCTGCACATACGCATCACCATTTTATATTATCTTGTTTATTCACATACACACACACACACACACACACACACACACACAAGTATTTTTACCTCTGTTTTAGTATTATCAGTTTCTCCTTACTAGAACACAAGCTTCATGAGAATAGTAACTTCAGGGACTTGCTCATCTATGCATCTGAGCAAAGGCTTACATATAGGAGGCATTGAACTAAACTTCATTGAATATATTACACAAGAAATAACATACTATAATATGATGATATATGCATCCATAAAATACGACTCATACAAAAACATAACACTCACAATAATAACGGTAACAGCAAACACATGTGCTATGCTGTGCTTAGTCCAGCCGTCGTATCCGACTCTTTGTGACCCCACGGACTGTAGCCTGACAGGCTCATCTGTCCAGGGGGAGTCGCCAGGCAAGAATACTGAAGTGGGTTGCCATTATGCCGTCCACATGCATGATGTTTGTTATGTGTTCTACTTAATTCTTTCATTCAATCATCACACTAATCTTCTAAGGTAGGTACTCTAATACTCCTCATTTTACAAACTAGAATAGTGAGGCAGAATTTAAATGATTTGTCTATGGTTGCACAATTATTATATGAAAATGGAAATCCTAGTACAGAAAAAAAAAATAGCACAACTGTGTTTATGTCCGACTGGCAGTGTGTGGGTGTGTTTTTCTTAAAAAAAAAAAACAGGTGTATGTGTCGCTTTGTTTTCTCAAATAAGCACATATAATTTTTAATAATAGTTTTATATAGTAATTTGGGGGAAAATATAAAATTCTGTCCTCACAAAATTCCCCCAGAAAGAAAGAAGAGCCTTTGGAATCCATGGGTTTCCATTTATTTTTAAAATGAGAAGACCGAATCAGGAGGATTTGTGAAATGAAAATGTCACCAATGCATCACAGAGTTTGGCAATATCTGCAAAAAAGAGATAAAAATTCAAAAGTATGTATGAGTAATGTATTGGCCAGATAAGATTTGGGGGGAAGTTATAAAGAAAAGGGGAACTGCAGGTGGAAACATAACCTGTATAAGGAAAATTTTTAAAAAGGGGTTTAGAAGATTGTGCCTTTGGGGACCGAGGCCAGGCTGGTTTCTGTGACTACCTTAATCAAAGCTAAACCAAGTCCTGACCATTCTCTCAGCTTCTGCCCAAAAAAGTGCTGTAGCCTGTCTTCCTGAATGGGGGTATAATAGTCTTATTTAAACTCACACAGAGTTAATAAGTACTTGAAAATACCCATCAGTAATTGGAACAGAGGAAGAAACAAGTGCAAGCTGCAGTGTACAACGTATTTCCCCCCCAAACCTACCTCCTCACTTCATTTAGTTAATCCAAGTAAAATTATTTGAGAGAATTTGTGGCTCAGCTGGTAAAGAATCTGCCTGCTATGCGGGAGGCCTGGTTCGATCCCTGGGTTGGGAAGATCCATGGAGAAGGTAAAGGTTACCCACTCCAGTCTTCTGGCCTGGAGAATTCCATAGATTGTATAGTTCATGGGGTCTCAAAGAGTCAGACATGACTGAGCGGCTTTCACTATGGCAGATGAAATTTGAGGCTCCAGGAAATGTATTACCAAGGTAAGGCATGAGGTACCAACACTCCCTTCAAACATAGGAACAAGAAGTAAATTCAAGGTTATTATTTCTAAACATCTGATCTTTTTCTAACTCTAGATTAACTATGAATTAAATTTAAGGTGTTAGTGGATCAGGTTTCAACATAATTGAGCTATATAGTTCTCTCTCTGGGTGACTGGCCATTAATCTAAAGTCAAATTTAAATACAAAAGAGGACCTTGGAAATGACTCAATCTAACCCCTTCAGGAAACTGAAGGAGGTATGTGAGCTCAGTTGTCTCTGACCCATGGACTGTAACCCACCAGATTCCTCTCTCCATGGAACTGTAGAGGCAAGAGTACTGGAGTCAGTTGCCATTTCCTACTTCAAGAGATTTTCTGGGCTCAGGGATTGAACCCACATCGCTTCTTGCATCTCCTACAATGGCAGGCATATTCTTTACCACTGAACCACCTGAGAAGCCCTAGAAAATTGAAGAGAGAATGGTAAACAGCTTGCCTCAAAACACAAAGTTGCTTCTTTGGGTTTCCAGGACTAGGTAGTTCTCTTTCTAGCCTGCAATATTTTATTTTCATTGATAGACCTTTTTTCTTTACTTCTTCTCCCTCAAAATTGGCAAGCATAAGATAGCATATTTTAAGTGGAATCTAGAAATAGAAAAGCCTTTGTGGATAGGTGAAGTAGATGCTGAACTATTAACTCGGATCTGAGATGTATTAGGCAGGCCTTGGGTAAAACTGTGAGGGCTTTTTCTGGAGATCCCAGGAATCCCTTTCAACTTTCCTCAAGCTAATAATATCATTCTACACTCTCAGCCAACTGCCTAATACTCTCTACGTGGCTCTTAGAAACTATGCTCAAGAGACAATCTGCTACCAGTTCAGGTTTGCATTCACGTGCTGACCTCACAGGTGGTGCATTGGGAAAGAATCCTCCTGCCAAATTACGTGACATGAGAGATGCAGATTTGATCCTTGCATCAGCAAGACCCCCTGGAGGAGGAAATGGCAACCCGCTCCAGTATTCTTGCCTGGAGAATCCCATGGGCAGAGGAGCCTGGCAGATAAAAGATCCCTTTGGGGCCACAAAGAGTCGGACACGACTAAGCAAATGAGCACACACACAGCACAACCGCACTCATGCTTGCCTCCATTGGAAAAGCTCTTCCCCTGTCTGTATGCCTCCTGCCCCTTAATGCTCCCACCAGCCTCTGTCCTGAGCGTGCTCAGTTATCATCACACTACCTCATTGACTTCGGAGCTACATTCACCTGGGTTTATAGCTCAGTTTTAGTCTTAGTTAACTCTGTGACTTTGAACAATAATTTAACTTCTCTGTGGTTCAACTTACCCATCGGAATAATTGTAACAGGACCTACCTGACAGAATTGTGATAATTAAGCGAGTTGCTATTTGTAAAACTCTTATTACTCAAGTTTCTTTTCTTTCGTGTATTTTTGTTATATGTTATCTTGATAGTATAGCTATTCTTCACTTGTTTATTTTTGTCTTTCTGTTCAGTTCCGTTTAGTGGCTCAGTCCTGTCCAACTCTTTGTGACCCCATAGACTGCAGCATGCCAGGCTTCCCTGTCCATCACCAACTCCCGGAGCCTACTCAAACTCATGTTCATTGATTCAGTTACTGTGGTGATAAAATTCTAGGAGAGCAGGAAATCTGAGTTTCTTTTTTATTTTCTACCCCAAGTGTTCAGAAAGCTTCTTGGCAAAGAAAAGGACCTTAATAAATACTTGTTAAGTAGTCTAGTGATTCCCATTTCAGGGCACTTAAGTATGTTCTTGGGCCCCTTCAGTTTCAGTCTTATTTCTAACCACTGAATCAAGTTTTGTTCTGATTGGAGCTGTTTCAAGCTTCAGTAAAGAGAGTGGGGAAGGTGATTATAGGCCTGTGGGTATAGGTGACCCCAAATCTGTGTCTGCATGAGTCACCTGTGAACACTGAGAAGTGTCCCTTCTCCAAACAACGTTCCCAACTAAATCACAACAGTTTCTGAAATTCCGTTCTTTTCTTCACTTCAACTCTGCCTTTTACTAAAGATCTATCTAATGGGATTCATGTTTACATACAGGTGAAATCTAACCTGGGATATTGACTAACTTAATATTTTCTCTTTGTAAACAGGCCTCTGGCAAGAAAAATAAAATTGTATTTATATTCTTCTAAATTTTCTGACTAATGCTCATGGAAGTACTCAGAAAATAATACTGACACAAAGAGAGAAATGAAAAATGGAGGTGACTCAGTTCACCAATGTGTAGCTACCAAAACTTCATGTTTTATGAATTTCTTCAAATTTCAATTTTTTCTCATTTTTTGTGTCTGAGAAAATGCATGTAAAGTAGAATTTCAAATAATGAAAGTATATATAGAAAACTGTACTTTGGGGGAAAAGTCAAGAATTGAAGTAAATCAGATAATTTCTCAGTTTAAGTCACAATTAATCTAAAGTTTATGAGATTAGCAATAATATCTAAAGGAAATATAGAAAATCAGGGAAAATACCAGAGCTAAGGAAATGGATAGAGTTGATTTTGGAAGTGAAAACTTTTGATGACATAGATACCTAGCAGGCTCTTAGCCCAGGGGCTATCTTCAACAGGTACCCAAAAAATAGTACGTATTGAAAAATGACTTTATAGAGTAGAGGCAATGGACAGTGTCTAACTTCTACTTTGTTGTCATCTTGTTATTACTATCAGTTCAGTTCATTCGTGTCCAGCTCTTTGTGACCCCATGAACTGCAGCACACCAGGCCTCCCTGTCCATTACCAACTCCGGAGTCCACCCTAACCCACGTCCATAGATTCGGTGATTCCATCCAACCAACTCATCCTCTGTTGTCCCCTTCTCCTCCTGCTCTCAATCTTTCAGCATCAGGATCTTTTAAAATGAGTCAGCTCTTTCAAATGAGCTCATCAGGTGGCCAAAGTATTGGAGTTTCAGGTTCAATATCAGTCCTTCCAATGAACACCCAGGACTGATCTGCTTTAGGATGGACTGATTGGATCTCCTTGCAGTCCAAGGGACTCTCAAGAGTCTTCTTCAACACCACAGTTCAAAGGCATCAATTCTTCGGTGCTCAGATTTTTTTATAGTCCAACTCTCACATTCATACATTACTACCGGAAAAACCATAGCCTTGATTAGACAGACCTTTGTTGGCAAAGTAATGTCTCTGCTTTTTAATAAGCTGTCTAGGTTGGTCATAACTTTCTTTCCAAGGAGTAAGCGTCTTTTAATTTCATGGCTGCAATCACCATCTGTAGTGATTTTGGAGCCCAGAAAAATAAAGTCAATTATTATTTGTTGTTGTTTTATTTTATTTCCTATGGCTATCAAGCATAATGGCAAACAGTAGAGGCAAAAAATAAACACGGAATTGAAACAAACAGCAATCTTAGCAGCAACAAACCAGTAAACAAACCAGTCAATCTTATGGGAAATCAACCCTGAATACTCATTGGAAAGACTGATGCTGAAGCTGAAGTTCCAGTATTTTGGTCATCTGATGTGAACAGCCAACTCATTAGAAAAGTTAGATAAGTCCCTGATGCTGGGAAAGATGGAGAGCAGAAGAGGGTATCAGAGGATGATATGGCTGGATGGCATTACCAATGCAATGGACTTGAACTTGGGCAAACTTCAGGAGATGGTGAGAGACAGGGAGACCTGGCATGCTACAGTTCATGGGGTTGCAAAGAGTTGAACATGACTTGTTTGGATGAGTCATTTCAATAAAATGTGTTTTATTCTCCAATAATTAAACCAGCTATAAATTACCTTGTCTACACAAACAAAATATAACCATATCAAAATTATAAGAATGCTATTATAAAAAACATTAAATAAAATCATATAATATAAAATAGATCCATAAAATTAATTCTTCCAATGGATTTATTTTATAAATGAAGGATATGAAACCAGAAAATTTTGAAATTTGTTCAAATTTCATCAATGATAAATTCATCATCAGAATCCAATATTCTGGCACAGTCATTATGGAAACAGCATGGAGTGTCCTCAAAAACTGAAATTAGAACTATCAAATGACCCAGAAGTTCCACTTCTGAGTATTTATCTAAAGTAAATAAAATCAACATCCAGAAGAGATATCTGCACTTTCATGTTCACTGAAGCATTATTCACAATAACCAAGTGTTTGAGGGATGAATGGATAAAAAAATATAATTTGCAAAAAAGAAAATCATGCCATTTGCAACAGCATGGATGAACCTAGAGGACATCGCACTAAGTAAAATAAGCCAGACACAAAGAAATAGATACTGTATGTTATTTCACTTACAAGGGGAATCTAAAAAACTCAAACTGATAGAAGCAGAAGGTAAAATGGTGATTGCCAGGAGCTGGGACTGGGGACAGGGGGGGAGATGAGGAGATATTGGTCCAAGGGCACAAACTTTCAGTTATTAATATAAATGAATAAATTCTAGGGATCTAATGAATAGCATGGTGGCTATAGTTAAACACTTGAAATTTTCTAAGAATGGATCTTAAGTGTTCTCACCATGAAAATACAAAATAACTATGTGAGGTGATGGATGTGTTAATCACCTTTACTGTGGTAATCATTTCACAGTATGTGTGTGTGTGTGTATATATATATATAAAATCATTACATTATATACCTTAAAAACCATGTTGTACTGCCTAAACATACAATTTTTATTCCTCAATCATGTATCAATAAAGTTGGGAAAATAATTTAAAATAATTAATAAGAAGAATCTAATATTCTAAGTCCTAGTTGGTATTCTTTTCCCCAGAGAGAAGACCTACATGGACAGAATCTGAAGTAAATGTGATCAAACTTCTAGCTCTTTATATGAGAAATAATATTTTGTGCTCAGGTGTGTTCCTAGGTTCATTCACCTGGAATATCATGAACTGAACAGCTTACTGCAAAGAATATGTAACCTGTATGAAGGGGAAATACATTTTGTGAAATTCTTACTCCTTGAATCCCTACTTAGTGATACAGCATCATGGATTTTTTTTTTTTTTTTAGCATCATGGATTTTTAAATTCTTTCTGCCCTATTAAAGACAATAGTCAAAAGGAAAACAAAAGTCATAAAAATATCAAAATACACCTTGAAAATATACAATTTTAGTAAATTCTTAAAAACACTATCTAAATTTTACCTATATACTCACACATATAGATATAATATCTCCTAATATATGTTTGTATATATATATGTATGTACATATACATAATTCTTAAAGTCAATGCATCACTATAATTTTAAATTCTTTGAATGTTAATGTAAAATTATACTACTGACAAGATTTGACATAAATTGGTTTTTAGTAGATGCTCTAAATTTAATTTTTTAGTAGAATTAGAGTAGGGAAAATAGTCTAGTATGACTGGGTCATCAGCAGAAAGGTAATGAATGTCGAGTATAATTACAAGCTATTTTTATTAATAGTAACACATTTTATTTTAGAGATTCTTGTTTAAAGTATCTGAAACTTTAATCATTAACTTTTTAATTGTCTATAATCATTAAATTTTTATCCTCATTAAGAGAAAACATAGAAGCAAAGGGACGCTATAGAGAGCAAAACCCAATATGAGACCCTGAATGCAAACAGCCTACTTTAATCTGGATCCTTGTTGAAAAGTTAAATGATCTTTAGCACTTTTTAGGGCTTTGCTAGTGGTTCAGATGGTAAAGAATCTGCCTGCAGTGCAGGAGACCTGAGTTTGATCCTTGAGTCAGGAAGACCCATTCCAGTATTCTTGTCTGGAGAATCCCATGGACAGAGAAGCCTGGCAGGCTACAGTCCATGGGGTCACAGAGTCAGACACGACCGAGTGACTCACACACACTTAGCACTTTTTTAAAGAAATAGATGTGGAATCATTTAAAATCATCTTAAAAAGTTATTTAAAGCTACTCAGATTATCTTGAGTTTGTCTGTTTTTCAGCCTTTTAAATTAATTGTATGTTTTGATGGAGATATTGCACTGCAAGAAATGCTGGGTTTTAAACCCATTATAAACTGTGGTATTCACTTTAAACTCAGATCCTATAATTGAAATTGGTAAAAAACAATAGTACACAGTCAATTATTTACAGAACCTGAAAAAAGCACTTTATTGATTGAGAGATTTTTTTACATAAATTCAAAACATTATACATATATACAAAATGCTTTTGTATGTATAAGCACTGTATATCTCCTGAACTCATTTATGCCTTTTTCTATGAGTGAACTTAGACACAATCAATGCAGTCATTTGGTTCTCAATGTTTAATTGAGTCTCTTCCCACATCTTCATTTCAGGTCATATTGGAGGACTTATGATTTTTTCACATTGTTAGAAAGTGCTGGTTTTGGATGATGGGGCAATTCCATGAGAATATAATTACTAGGTCAACTATTTTTTTTGAGTATATCTTGATTTATGAACCATAATTTTTGCTTGTGACAAAAACAAAAACAGACTTAACTTGGGAAAAAGAGAGTTATTGGGAAAATACTATGGCTTTCATCTTAGCATGAGTTTCTTCCACTGTAGATTGGAATTCTCTACATAGCTGGAGACATGGCTGCCAATGGCTCCTACGACTCATAGCTCACAAGACTTCAAGACCTAAGAGGATTATCCATTTTTGAAGTACCAGGGAAGGAGAAGGGGGAAGCAGAGGCTATATCTAGTCCCTTTAAGGGCATGACTTGAAGGCTGTGCAAATCACTTCCACTCACATCCCACAAGTCAGAATTTAGATTCATAGCCGTACTTAGCCAGAAGGAAGACTGGAAAACATGTTTTAACCCGGGCAGCCATGTGTCCCCATATGTTTTAAGAAACCTATTAAAAGGAGAAGGGTTATATGAATGTGAGGAACACATTTGAGCAGTTCTAGAGAGTGGATGAACCTAGGGCCTGTTATACAGAGCGAAGTCAGTAAGAAAGAGAAAAACAAATGTCGGATAGTAATGCATATATATGGAATCTAGAAAATGGTACTGATGAACCTTTTGCAAAGCAGCAATGGAGACACAGAGGTAGAGGACAGACCTGTGGAGGCAGTGGGGGAAGGAGAGGGCGGGACGAGTTGACAGAGTAGAATTGAAACATATACATGACTGTATGTACAATAGATAGCCAGTGGGAATTTGCTCTATGGTGCTCTGATGCTCTGTGACAACCTAGAGGTGAGATGATGTGGGAGGTGGGAGGGAGGTTCAAAAAGGAAGGGACATAGGTATATGTATGGCTGATTCCTGATGATGTATGGCAGAAACCAACACAATATTATAAAGCATTGATCCTCCAATTAAAAATAAATTAATAAAAAAAAAGTGCACAATGTCATGGAAAAAAAAAGGTTAATAGGTGTGTTTTCCAGGGAATGCTGCAACTTGTTTCTTTTCAAAAAGAATATTGTTTCTTTGATAATAACACCTAAACTTCTGAAAGCTTCTTATTAAAGGATTAAAAATAATGTGCTGAATCCTGCCAGGTGAGTAACTACTCACTGGGTGAAAAGTAGGACATTAGCAACACAAAGTGATTTTTCTCAGGCAAACGGTAAATACCACTCCAGTGAGGCCACACTGACAGTTCCAAGTACCTATTTCAGTCCTGGGAGCTGAGTCACTCGGTAGAACCTGACCCCATGCACTTTTCAATAGCTCCCTTGTTCTCCACAAAAATCAGAAGCAATCAAATCTCTTCCAGGAACTCAAAATAGAGACACCTCCAAAGTGCCTGTCAGCCCACGAGCATCCCTGATGTCCTGCCGCAAATCTCTAATGGAGATGTTTCTATGATGTCCATTTAAATGTCTTTTGCATTTTAAATCTGATGCATAATCATGTGTATCACCTCCTGCCAAAATAAGCTATTGTATACTTTAACAGGGAGAGGATGGCCGCCACATAGCTAAATTGGAAGCATGGGTATTTTTAGTGCTTGGTGAAAGGACTTACATAAAGAGTGCCTTTATTCACCCTATTGGGATCCTCTTATGTAAAAGGCCTGGCACAAGTGTAAGGTATTATTATGACTATAAAAGCTCCTCACTCTGTAATCATAGGAAAGGCAGTATTATGGAGAAATACCATGCAGTTGCATGGCAACTGAATCCTAGTGGAGTTAGTTACCATGCAGAGGAGTTATAATGAGTGCTTCAAAGCAGCCCAGCCAAGACAGCACCCAGACCACAAGCAGGGAGACACCCACCTGTTGCCAAAGTATGCTTCACCTCCATCCTGGGAACTGACTGGGACCCAAGATGGAGGTGTGGTTTTGGCTCCCCTGGGAAAAGCCTGAGCACCAGTAAAGGGTGCTTTTTGTTTGAGACATTTCTAGTATGTTTTTCCATTGTGAGAGAATGAAAAAGCACACACATCATAAAGTGTCAGCCACAATGAGAAACCCACAGCTGCAGCTTTGCCAAATCCAGGGAATTATAGAGATCTGAATAGACTTTACTAACCTCTAAAACAGGTGTAATATCCCAAAGTCTTCTCCTGTTTAAAACAAACAAACAAACAAAAATGTAGATACTTTTAAATGTAATATTTGGCCTGCCAGCATCACTTTCATTTTGCAATCAATAAAATTAGAGTTCTTCTAAGAAACTACTCTTTTCTCACTCTGGTCCATGTGGTTCAGATCAACCAGAATCCATCCCCCCTCCAGAGATGGGCAGGTGATCCAGAAACAACCAATTGGCATATTTCATTTCCCAGAGGTTGGCTCAGGGTTGGGCTTATGACAAAGCTCAAAGGACAATGAGACTCATCCTGAGGCTTCTTTTGGAACTCCTGGCCTGTCTTAGTCTGGTGGAGTTCCTCTCAGGGTGGCTGTGGCCACCTTGCCTCCTGTGAACATAACTTTCTCAGAGTGAAGCCAGCACAGAGAAATACAGAGCACAAAGCCATAGTTGGCACGCAGGTCGCCAACTGCATCATCAGACTATTTGGGTCCAGTCGTAATATACATTCTATTCCCAAACTTTGTTGAAACACGAATTTGTGTGTATGTGTTAAATTTGAACCAGTTCAAATTAGATTCCCACCACTCACAACAAGAAGATTCCCTGCCCATCTTCAGCATGAGAATGAGCTTTGGAATTTACATCTGCGCTCTGCCACTAATGAACTGGCTGACTTGAGCCAAGTTACATACCTTTTCTGAGTTCTAGTTTCTTTGTTCCTAAAATGAGCCTAATAATGTTACCTTAATTCATAGTTTTGTTAGTGTTAAATGAGACAATGCATGTGAAGAACTCGTCCAACTGTCTAGAATTAAAAAAAAAAAGAAATGAGCTCAGTAAATGGTATGTAGGACTTCCCAGATGGTTCAGTGGTAAAGAATCCACCTGCCAATGCAGGCAACATGGGTTTGATCCCTGGGTTGGGAAGATCTCTTGGAGGAGGAAATGGTAACCCGTCCAGTATTCTTGCCTGGGAAATCTCATGGACAGAGGGTTCTGGTGGGCTACAATCCTTAGGGTCTCAAAAGAGTCAGATATGACTTAGTGGCTAAAAACAACAAACAAAAATGGCATTTATTATTTGTTAAAGATTTGCAGAGGTCTCTGTCAGAAATGAGTGGAGTATTCAGGTATGCAGAGAACATAACTTTCTGGGGTAGCTCAATCACTCATTGTTTACTCTCTTGAGCCAGTAGTTGAGTTTCATTTAACCCAATAAACACTAGTTGATCTTTAATAGGTTTAGAAAGATACTTATACAAGCCTACTTGGAATCCTGCAAGAGAGCAGTGTAGGCCATTTCAACTCAAGGGACCTGCAGATTGTCATCTCTGTTCTCTGATTGCAGTAACCCTCCTCCTATGTTGTTCCCACAAAGCACGCATCTCTCTCTTCTCTCTCGAAAACTGGCAAAATAAGCGTGGACCTTCGAAGCCACCCAGAGAACTGCTCTGCATAAGAGCATTTGCTCTGCCATGCAGCTTCCCTGTAGTAATAAAACACCAGGTACTGAGACACATTGTTGGAAGAGCAAATGAGATAAAAGGAAAAAAAGTGCAGACAATACAAAACACAAATTAATCTTTCAATATACTGCCCCTACAAAAAACCTAACATTCACTGAGTTGTCACCATTGCCACGGAGCTAACTAGAGGTGCCCACACTTTCTCAGTTCATTGAGCCCTTAATAGCTTTTTCATGACACCTATGGCCCAAAAGAAATACCTAACGCTTCCATTTATTACATCTGAATTACAATCTATATGGTAAAAAGTTAGTAACAACTTGATACACATCTATTGAACAAAAAATAATATTTTTAATTGTAACATATCCACAGGTATGTAAAAAAAAATATTGGGCAATACATAATTTCTCAAAATTTGAAATCTGTCTGGGCACCATAACCCTCATTTTCTGTTACACATCAATTTTTGCATGAGGCTTGCTTTCTGTCATAACCAGCCCCCACCCAAACCCAGCTTTGCAATGAAAAGACACCATCAAATGGAATGTAGTGAAATATCATGTTGAAATTATAAAGCCAGGAGTTTATATAGTGTTTATTTTCCCTTGAGAACTCAAAATGTCTCCAATGTGTTGTGACAATACCCAGGGTACCTTGGTGCACAGTTTGGGGAACCAAGATGCTAAACCACTTCTAAATCTTGCCTCATATTATCCATACAGTAGTCTGTTGAGCACAGGGACATATATCATCTTTTAAAGATGAAGAATCTAGATTTTTAGGTTTAAAGTTTCAGCTAGAACAGAGAAAGACAGGGATTTGAATGATGGATCCTCAATTTCTGCTGTCAATCTCTACTTTCCAATGATTACATTAGAATAAAAATATTTTGGCTTACATTATTTTGTTAATTTCATCCATTAATGTATTCAATGATACACAGAATATTTAATGAACACGAACACTATGCTCACTGCTGAGCTTAGGGCTGGGAATCCAGAGTGAGACCAACCTCAGAATAAATGACAAAGACCAAGATGGACAGTAAAGCTTGTAAAGAGACCATCATAAGGTTATCTTAGGGTGCACTGCAGGGTACAAGACCACATGGGATGATCATAAAACTTCACAGAGAATCTAAAGCAGGAGGAGAAACTTAGATGATAAAAGGTGACATCGTGTTAACTGCTCCTAAAATGCCATCTCCATCAGAAGCAGTCATGTACATGAAAGCGCAAAACTATGACAGCATTCTTACCTAGAGAATTCCATGGAGAGGGGAGCCTGGCTGGCTACAGTCCATGGGCTCGCAGAGATTCAGACACGACCGAGCTACTAACATTTCACTTTCAGCCTACCTGGGAATAGGGCAGCACAGGGAGTTAGGAGTTGAGAACAGTGATATCTAGGTACATAGTTGAAGAGGGAGGGAGGGGTCAGAGTATCAGCATTTTCTGGGAATATAACCAGTAATTATATTCAGTGTTTCCCTAAGAGTGACACTGATGTTGGAAAGATACCTCTTAATAAAGAGATCATGTGAATGTTAGAGATCCCATCTTGGAGTTGCAAAGTGAACATAAGCATTTTGAAAGCTTTGAGAATATCTGATGATTAAATGAACAAACAAACAGGAAAGTTTTGGGTTAATGGAGTGTTTATTTTCCTTGATTATTCTGCTCTGTAAGAGCCACTGCTGCAGGCAATGGGAGCTTTAATTTCTCATTTATGCACCTTTACTGATAACCTTTCCATCAACAATTTCAGATCAATCTCGTTTTCTCTCAGAGGAAATTCACATGCTAACACTGTTTCCTGTTTCTCCCTTTTGGGAACTTGGAGAGATGATGGGTAGATGTAGGGACTATGTTTTTAATGCTGGTGACTCACATCCATACCTTACAGATGAGGGATGCTAATAGCTCCCAGAAAGGTGAGGCATGACTGTGACTTCACAGCCAGAGCATCTCCAGTCTACTGTACTGGACAGCAGCCTGCTTGCCTTCAGTCACACATTCTATTAAAGAAACAGAGCCCAGTAGACAGGATGGAGCTCAAATAAATATGTATGCCAAAATCACTTTCAAGGGGAGAGCAAGGTTGTCTCTACTCAAGGATAGAATTGGCTCTGTTACAATTCAAACATACCATAAAAATGCTTAATGATGCGTTTTCACAAGCCTTGCCCATCAAAATCTCCAAGTGTCTGATCTTGCAATTGCAGTGCTAATGGATCAGAGTTTGGAGAGAGATTTATCACTAAACTCATGGGGGAAATGTTCACCTATCAATAATAGTTATAATATACTGCATATTTTCAATGTGCCAAGACCTGTGTGAAATGTTTCATGTCTAGCTGTTGAAATTGCAAACAACCCTGAAGAGTCACTGTTGGCAGTCCCAACAGACAAGGAACTCAATTGTAAAGCATCATGCCATTACCATTATGTAAACAGAGAAGAACGAGAATACAAATATAAATAAGCCTAGATCCATAGTCTTACCCACTTTTTCTTTTTTAAAACAAACATTTAGCAACAAAACCATTTCCAAAACACTGTGTGCTTTGGTTTGTGACATGATACCAAGAGATTCCTGCTTTCAGATTCCTGGGAAACGTTTTGAAGCTCCATTTCAGGCATCCTAGATCCCTGCCTCCACAGCCAGCATACGTGGAGAGAGAAGAGATGGATGGATCCTTCTCACAGTGCTTGCTGACGACCTCTGGGATCTGATCCAGCAATGGTGGATGTGATTGAGAGCTCTGCAAGTCAATGATCCCTTCATCAGAGGTTTTAAACACCAGGCTTTATTTGAAATGCTTTCTTCACATTGTGTGTGAATGGTCCCTGGACTGCTCTGGATGGTGGAAATCCAGTTAGCAAATAGTTCTAACCTGTATGTCCTCATCAGTCAAATTTCTCTTATGATGAGTAAACTGAGAGATTTTCAAATAAAATGGAAAAGAAACAAAACAACCAAAGGAAGAATGTATCTTAAAGTTTTGGCTACTATTTGGGGAAAAGCATTAGAAAAAAAAAAAAAGAGAGATTTTTAAAGACACTTCAGATATTATTTGTGTAACAATCCAATTCTCAAACCATCACAACAATGAAAAAGATTTGAAGTACAGATGTACCATTAAAATTAAAAAGAAAATTTTAAAAAATTAAAAAGAAAATCAGAAGAAAAGCCTGTATTATGCCACTCATCAGCAGGGCAATGGTGAATGGTCTGTCAGGGTTTTCATTAGCCTTTTTCCAGCACCATTGACAGCTACATTCCTCCTAATTAAGATAAAACAACACTCCAGTGAATCTGTAGTATACAAAAAAATCTTTTCCAAAAAGTTGAAAATAGAGAAGTGCCAACCTACCAAGTAAAGCATAGCACAGCAAATGATTGTAAATATCAAATCTTTAAAAATAAAGCAGGTTTATAAGCCAGTCACAAATAAATACAGTTGTATTTGATAATTAAACAGGCCTTTCTTGGTTTTGAATGATCTGCATTTGTCATAGATTGGGTTATTGTTCAGCAAGCACTCATTTCTCACGCATCCTTGAAGTAGGGTACTTCCTTATCTCAAAAGCTTTGGGTTTGGCCATGTCATCTACTCTGAACTTTGGACAGTGACCAGAAGTGATGCAGGCAGAAACTTGAAATGTGCACGTGTGTTTTGGCTTTTCTTCTGCAATCTTAGGATGGCCATGAGAAAACCAGACCTGAAGGACCCTTTGCCTATTCTCACATGGGGCAGAACCAATCCAAAAAATCCCAACAGACATGCAACAGAACCCTTCTAGGTGACCAACAGGACCATGAGTGAGAAAAATAGATGCATGTTGTTGTATTGGGTATGACTTATTAGACAGAATTACTGTAGCATAACACTCTACCTCAATTCACCTCCAAGAATGTCTAATGACAATTTATTCTAGATAAACTCTATCAAATCAAGCAGTTTGAGAGTCAAACTAAGTTATCTCTCTGTCTCTGGCCAGAATAAAATTCCCACTTTAGTGTTCCTATTCACTGGCAAAGATTTTCTCTTCCCATTCTTCTGATCCAGCTTCTAGTTGCATGTGACCCAAATATGACCCTTACCCAAAAGGTGAAGGAAGAACTAGGCTGCCCATGTGATTGTCTGTATCTCAGGGTGAAAAGGGTTCATGTTTGGCCCCACATTGCTCTTCATTGTCTGGGCCCATTAGTAGAGTTCTCATTAGGTCCGTTGCTGAGCTTTGGTCTCGGATATCGTCTTGGTCTAGCTACTCAGGTCTTGATGGTGGCTCTCCGGTCATATCTGATATTGTCTAATGCTCTATCTTGAGAAGTGAGATGGCCTTTGGTTTCCAAATAGGTTTCTGCACAGCATTCATGGATGGATGAAACTATGAAGACCTGGTTCCTTCTCCCAACTCCCTCTCACTCTTGGGAATCCCTTCATCACCCTCTTTGGGGAAATGACAAAATATAAAACTCTTTCTAATGACACAGATGTTCTAACCTCCAAGCCCATGGGGAACACGAGAATCCCTCCAGAAACTGGAGAGTGCTCTTTACTCTCTTCATGCCCAAGCATGCCACTTACACCTCTGTTTGTCCTTCCCTAACACCAGAGTTAGGAGAAGGCAGTGGCACCCCACTCCAGTACTCTTGCCTGGAAAATCCCATGGACGAGGAGCCTGGTGGGCTGTAGTCCATGAGGTCGCTAAGAGTTGGACATGAATGAGCAACTTCACTTTCACTTTTCACTTTCATGCATTGGAGAAGGAAATGGCAACCCACTCCAGTGCTCTTGCCTGGAGAATGCCAGGGACGCGGGAGCCTGGTGGGCTGCCGTCTGTGGGGTCGCACAGAGTTGGACACGACTGAAGTGACTTAGCAGCAGTACCAGCAGCAATACCAGAGTTGGGGCTTCCTCAGTGTTTCAGTGGTAAAAAAAAATCTGCCCAAAATGCAGGAGACACAGGTCCCATCCCTGGATAGAGAAGATTCCCTGGAAGAGTGCATGGCAACCCACTCCAGTATTCTTGTTAGGAAAATTCCACAGACAGAGGAGTCTGGCAGGCTATAGCCTATAGAGTCACAAAGATTTGAACACAGCTGAAGCGACTTAGCACACATGCACACAGTACCGGAGAGAGCCCTTATGAGATTCTCAACCTCAACTCTGCTAAATTTCCCGTTTGCCAAAGTCATGTGTTGCTCTTTGCTATCACAGGCGGGACATTTAAAGAAGAATTCCAGCTGGTTAATGCCAGAATGACTAGTTTGCTCACTGCTAAGGCAAAGATCAAGCCATCAAGTGGCTTTTTTCACAACTTGACATGAACATGGGGTGAAAGTTAACAAGTACAAATTTAGGGGTGGAAAAAAGAAGATTTAATGTTGCTCATTAGGGAATTGTTTATGTCTTGAGCTGTTTTTTATGTCAGGTAGTTACAGGAAAGAAAGCAGAAACCTAATATCTTATGTTTCAAGTTATTGCCACCATATTTCTCATACCAAGTCACTGAGGTCATTTTTCTTTTAAGTGAATGCATAACAAAAAAAACTTTGGATTTGAATGCTGGGATATTCATCTACAGAATGTAAGTTCCATGAGAACACAGACTTCTTTGTTTCATTCACTGCAGAGAATTAAAGAAAGTCAACTGTTTTTAAAAGTGCTAGTTGAATGAACTGATAAAATTAACCTAAAAAGCTTTTCCCACTCCATCCCATTTGCCATTGACTTAGAAGCATCTGATAAAGTTGGGATCAACTCAAGGAAAATAGCCTGAATATTACTTTAATTTTTCCTATTTCAATTTTTTTTCTAGCCAAGTACAAGCTTGGGCTTCCCTGATAGCTCAGTTGGTAAAGAATCAGCCTGCAATGCAGGAGACCCTGGTTTGATTCCTGGGTCAGGAAGATCTGCTGGAGAAGAGATAGGCTATCCACTCCAGTATTCTTAAGCTTCCCTTGTGGTTCAGCTGGTAAAGAATCTGCCTGCAATTTGGGAGACCTGGGTTCAACCCCTGGGTTGGAAAGATCTCCTGGAAAATGGAAAGGCTATCCAGTCCAGTATTCTGGCCTAGAGAATTCCATGGACTGTATAGTCCATGGGGAGACAAAGAATCAGACACAACTGAGTGACTTTCACTTCACTTCAAGTACAAGCTCTTCTTCTTACTAGAAAAATCTAAAACATCACACATATATGTCTAGCTCTATGTTATTCAAATCCCCACATTCTTTTCATTAAACTTAGGTGTTCAGTTCAGTTCAGTCATTCAGTCCTGTCTGACTCTTTGCGACCCCATGAATTGCAACATGCCAGGCCTCCCTGTCTATCACCAACTTCCAGAGTCTGCCCAAACCCGTGTCCATTGAGTCAGTGATGCCATCCAACCACCTCATGCTCTATCGTCCCCTTCTCCTCCTGCCCTCAATCTTTCCCAGCATCAGGGTCTTTTCAAATGAGTCAGCACTTCGCATCAGGTGGCCAAAGTACTGGAGCTTCACCTTCAACATCATTCCTTCCAATGAACACTCAATATTGATCTCCTTTAGGATGGACTGGTTGGATCTCCTTGCAGTCTGAGGGACTCTCAAGAGTCTTTTCCAACACCACAGTTCAAAAATATCAATTCTTCAGCGCTTAGCTTTCCTTATAGTCCAACTCTCATATCCATACATGACCACTGGAAAAACCATAGCCTTGACTAGATAGACCTTTGTTGACAAAATAATGTCTCTGCTTTTTAATATGCTGTCTAGGTTGGTCATAACTTTCCTTCCAAGGAGTAAGCGTCTTTTAATTTCATGGCTGCAATCACCATCTGCAGTGATTTTGGAGCCCAGAAAAATAAAGTCTGTCACTGTTTCCACTGTTTCCCCATCTATTTGCCATGAAGTGATGGGACCAGATGCCATGATCTTAGTTTTCGGAATGTTGAGCTTTAAGCCAATTTTTTTCGCTCTCCTCTTTCATTTAATCAAGAGGCTCTTTAGTTCTGCTTTACTTTCTGCCATAAGGGTGCTGTCATCTGCATATCTGAGGTGATTGATATTTCTCTCGGCAATCTTGATTCCAGCTTGTGCTTCTCCCAGTCCAGTGTTTCTCAATTTGATGTACTCTGCATATAAGTTAAATAAGCAGGCTGACAATATACAGCCTTGACATACTCCTTTTCCTATTTGTAACCAGTCTGTTGTTCCATGTCCAGTTCTAACTGTTGCTTCCTGACCTGCATACAGGTTTCTCAAGAGGCAGGTCAGGTGGTCTGGTATTCCCATATCTTTCAGAATTTTCCACAGTTTATTGTGATCCACACAGTCAAAGGCTTTGGCATAGTCAATAAAGAATAAATAGATGTAAGCATCATTAAATATTAATAAGTTGATTATATTTAACAGTTTTTATCCCTAAAAGTAAGTAACCCAATTTCAGTAACAAAATTCACAAGGTCCTTTTATCTTAACCAAGAGAAAAAGACAGAACTATTTTGAATAATGTAGCTGGAGTTTTCATAAAATATTTTCTAAAGTTAATAATTTTGTCTTCATTCATAGCTACAATCTCTTGACTACCTTTTTCCTGTGTGTGTACTTATAAAGAGAGATTTATTTTAAGAAACTGGCTCAAGTAATCACAGAGGCTGAGAACTTAACTTTTACACAGGAATTAAGTTGTTCAAAGCTTTCATTAATTTCCTCGGGAAAATACAAGTCCAACTCCAAGGGAAAACAGTTTTAAAAGGCAACTTCATGGATGTAAACACACATTATTGATTATAGACACTTTGGGAGATGAACACTCCCAAACTAGCAATTACATTGAAAACACAGAATCTCTCTTGTTTTCCTCTGGTGTCTTCATGTTCATCACCACCCCTTAAATTTTGAACATTATAGATACATCCCTGAGGATTGGAAAAAAAAAAAAAAAATCAACCTCTTTTCAGCTTACTTCATGCCCTTTTCATGTAGTAGCCTAAGATCTGATTTGAGGGGAAAACATGCTGAATTTCAGCCAGCCATCAGTGTAAGTTTGATAGGTAAGACATATTATTGAGAATCATCATGGAAGAAAATGTCTGCCTCCACTCTTGAAGAGTAAGGTACAGAGTTCTCATTCATATAGCACACCCAGTCCTTTTGGATCAGACACTTGGGAATATATTCTTCCCCATGTGTGTATCCATCTCCTATGTAACAATAAGGATGATTTTGGTGACTAGCCTGGAATAGAAAACACCAGCCAAAATTGGCCTAAGCAATACTGAGACCTTTTGTGTCTTCTTTGGGAGACAATTCCTGATGGATCGCTTGTGTTTCTGTACATCTTGTGAGCAGAAGCATTGTGTTTCTTTCTTCCAGTCTAGCTTTTCAAAGCTGTTTGCATGATAAGTATCTTTTCAAAGGTGTTTACATAACCTTGGAAGATAGAGACAGTGTGTCTCTCCAAAGTCAATAGCAAGCCTCTTTAGTGTGCAGTATAATAAACAATAATGTCTCCTTCATGACCAAAGAATAAGAGTACTGCTGCCCATTATCAAGACTCAGGTTCCATAAAAAGGAATGAAACTGGGTCATTCGTAGAGAAATGGATGGAGCTAGAGGCTGTCATACAGAGTGAAGTAAGTCAGAAAGAGAAGAAACAAATTATTAACATCTATATGTGGAATCCAGAAAAAAATGGTATAGATGATCTTATTTGCAAAATAGAAGCAGAGACACAGACATAAACACCTTAAGATTTCTTTCTTTCTTTCTTTCTTTTCTTTTCCTTTTTTTTGATCCCTGGGTTAAGAAGATCCCCTGGAGAAGGGAATGGTTACCCACTCCAATATTCCTGCCTGGAGAGTTCCATGGACAGAGGAATCTGGCAGGCTACAGTCCATGGGGTCGCAAAGAGTTGGACATGACTAAGAAATGAACCCTTTATAAATCAAAAGAACCACATCTGGTTATTGGGAGTGAATGACAATAGATGCCTAAATTACCCTGCTGTCCAAATGACACTGAACGTGTGTGCCCAGGCAAATGTGACCGAATAAAACTGCCTGAGGAGGGAGTATTAGGATTCTTCAGAGAAACAGAACCCATCTACCCAGGGGTCGAATCCGTGTCTCATGTCTCCTGTATTGCTAAGTGGGTTATTTACCACTAGCACCACCTGGGAAGCCATCCACATATACACACACAAGAAAAGATTTATTACAAGAAATTGGATCACATGATTACAGAGCCTGAGAAGTCCCGAGATCTGCACTCAGCAAGCTGGAGCCTCAGCAGACCTGACGTATGGCTCCAGCCCGAGTCCAACGCTGGAGAACCAGGAAAGCTGATGTAAATTCTAGCCCCAAAGCCAGCTGGCTTGAGAGCCAATAAGAGCTGATGGTTCCATGGGACTCTGAAGGCTGGAAAAGGCCTATGTTCCAGCTCAATGGACAGGCAGCGGGAATTATTTGGCATTTTTCTTCTACTCAGGTCATCACCTGATTGAACAAATCTCACCCACTCTAAGGAGGACCCTTTGCTTTTTACTCAGTCTATGGATCCAAACGTTAATCTCATACGGAAGCACCCTCACAGAATGATATTTGACCAGTTGTCTGGGCCCCTGCAGCCCAGTCATGTTGACACATATCATTATCCATCACAGAGTCTCTCTACTTTAACCTTATGGAGACAAATTGCTTTGGGAAACCTGAGGCAACAAGCAGGACAGTAAGGTAAAATCTGTCTGCAGCTTCCTGGTTTTGTAAACAGAGAGGAGTTGGAACTTATGAGCAGGTCAGACTATGCTTTCTAGTCACTCAAAAACTTTTTTTTTCTTTTAACCTCTTAGTTTCTTAGCCCCCCATTCATTCACTCCCTATTTTGTTGACCTGTAAAAATTAGCTAAGTGCTTACACATTTGTCTTACTTGGTAAAAAATGTTTTCTCAGGGATTTTATTATTCACAATTATGTAATTTGGGGGGAGATTTATTTTTATCTACTTTACCATTTCAACAAAGCATCAGTGTCACCTCTAATATTTCATATAGCCTATACTCTGCATGGAGGAATGGTAGTTCAAAAACTATGTACTAGTAATTGAGGACAACAGCAATTTATACTTACTGTCTCAGCACCACTGTGAGGAGGGGAAGAGAGTCAGACTTAATTCAAGGTAAGCCATCTTAATAATCCTCTTTGTCCATCTCCACCACTATCAACTCCTGGAGTAGGAAATGGCAGCCCCCTCCAGTATTCTTGCCTAGAGAATTCCACTGACAGAGGAGCCTGGTGGGCTACAGTCCATGGGATTGCAGAGTCAGACACGACTGAGTGACTGAACACACACACACACACACACATACACACACCACTATCAACATCCATGCAGAAGCAACTGACCCTTATACAGCATTCTGTCTCCTCTGTTCCCAAACTTCAGCCACGCAGACCCCCTTTGGAACAAGCTCAGTTCATACTGCCTCGTCTTCCCTCTGCCGTTACCATGGTTTATAGGAGAGACCATATGGCCCTCAGTGATGGCTATGAAATGTCTTCCCACTGTTTTCTGTTCATTTGTTTATGAATGGGCACGTAACCCAGGACTGGTCAACAGACTGTGAGCAGTGCCTTATGGGAAAGCTTCCTTGTTCTTGAAAATTACTCTGAAATGCATCACCTCTTATTTTTGCTAAACAATGTCATGTTTGGATGCTTCTTCTGGAACTTCTTGTTGGAGGAGGTCATTAAAAAGATGTGACTGTGGGCTGACCTGCAAGCCGGACCCAGGCAATTAGAGATTTCTCACGCTGTTCCCTGTCCTCAGAATGTACATTCTGTCTACAATTTCCACACAAGAAGCTGCTTCAAGAATGCGGCTTTGAGAGATAAAGGTGTTGTTGAGACTATCTGGACTGAAAATGTGACCAGATCCTGTTAAGTCTTCTATATAAGCTTCGAAGATCCTGGCAGATGGGTGCAGAGATCTATGCCTCATGTGAAGACCCAAGAGAAGTCCCATATGTAATTTTCCTTGCTTGGTAATCCTGCTACCTACCAAGATGGAGTGGTCTGTCTCTTTTTTTGCCCTCCACATATAGGACCAGTTTACAAACAACTTTGCTTCCATCTCACTACCAGGCTGAGTTTGAAGCCAATGCAGAGAAGAGGGCAGACAAGAAGAATCCCATAGAAGCAACGCTGGAGCCTGGATATACACCTGGACTCAACCCTATCTTTAATCTTCTGGTCATAAGACAGTCAAGATCTGGGAGACATCACATGATTGCAAGTCAGTCAGTTAGCCTGCCACAGTTTTATGGATCCTGGCAGATAGCATGAGATTCCTGAGTAAGTAACAAAGGATGATTTAGTTCTTAAAACCATAGTGACAGTCAGAGTATCAGCATGTGCTCTGGATCCCTGGGCCCGCAACCCCTTCAAGAGGATGTGAAGAGGGTCAAGTGATACCTACTCTCACAGTGGGTTGTGTCCAGGAGAGGAACCCTGAGCTTAGGGAACCTGAGGCTTTTTATCATCATTATTATTATTATTGATTCTTGTTGGAGGAATAGTTGCTTTACAATGGTATGTTAGTTTCCACTGTATAGCACAGTAACTCAGCTATACACATAAATCTCTTCTTTTTTGGATTTCCTTTCCACTTAGGTCACCACAGAGCATTGAGTAGGGTGCCCTGTGCTATACAGGAAGTTCTCATCAGTTATCAATTTTATACATAGTATCAATAATATATATATATGTCAGTCCCAATCTCCTATTTCTCCTACCCTTCCTTGCTGTCCATTCCCTTCTTCAGGGGATCTTCCTAACTGAGGGATCAAAAAAAAAAAGAAAAAAAGAAATCTTAAGGTCTCCTGCATTGCAGGCAGATTCTTTACTGTCTGAGCCACCCAGGAAGCCCTTTTATGATTTATAAAGAAATCATTAAAATTAATGAAAAGTGGAAATCCAGTCCCTCAATCACACTAGTCGTATCTTAAGTATTGAGTAGTCACATGGATAGACTCATGGATAGATATAGTCACATGGATAGACACATGAGTAGACACATGGATATCACATGGGACATAACAAACATAAAGTACTTCCTTAATTGAAGAATATTCTATTAGCACTGGGTTATACAATAACGGATTCCTATCCCATTGACACTTAACAATAGAACATTCTTGTATCACTTAATTACACTGGACAGTTTTCTACACAATAAAAACAAGTAACAGATGGTATATAGCCAAAAATGATTCTTGGAAATCCACTAAGTCATGAATAGTTTGTGTATATACCACTACACAGATATACAAAGATATATAAAGCATTGCTTAAATGCATGCATATGAAAAATACATGTACATGTAACTATATAATACAGTACTTAAGTATTTCAATTATTCTCTAATACTGCCTCTCTGACAGAAGACCATTTCTGTATTTGTGTCAGCTGAAAAGTGAAACTCTTCTGCTGCTTTCTGGTTTTCCAGGTTTACAAAGGCTCTCTTACATGTTGCTAGTTTATTTGGAAGCCTGGCTGCAGGAAGTCCATTTCTGAGTGTGTTAGTTTCACTACTGCTCTGAAGGCACCTGCAGGAAAAACTGACTTATCGATTATCACTATGATAACAGGTACCTCCCTACTGGTGGTAAGTGGGCTCCTTCCTCAACCTGGATGAGCAGCCAGAAAGGAATTCATCTGGGAGAGAAAAGGGTATGATGAGAGAAATCATGATGGGTTTAGACAGGATCAAAGGTAAATCTTCAACAGAAAATATAATACAGCCTTATGAAGGACAGGTTAAGAAATTTCCAAGAAACTTGGAAAAATGAAGAGATCTAAGACATAAAGATGGACATTGGCACATTTATTCTGAGAAAGTAAAGACGAGGTCTGCCCAATTTCTTATCTAGGCATCACCCACCATACCTCCCATAGTGCAGTCTGCCTGAACTACTCCTTGCTTCTCAGAGCATCATTCACACATCCTCTCTCTTCTTCCCACTGTATCTGTGGCCTGCTTCCTTTAAACCACCCTGAAGCTCCTTCACCAGGAGACCTACTGCCCTCTCACCCCCTATTATCCACCCCTACAAAGCCTTGTCTGATTCTCTCTCACACACTCTCAGTATACACTATTTATCCTCTGCACTTTCTCAGCCACATCATATATATATTTCTCTTTTCCCATTAAACTTTGAACTTTTGGGTGCCATACATGTGTCTTACTAACACTAATTCTCAGGGCCCAAAACATAGTATGTGTTTACCTGGCTTTAAAAAAATAAGCTGATGGATTAGTAAATGAGAAACAAACAAAAAAGAATAATGAATGCATGAGGAAGAGGGTGACAGAACAGCTCAAGCCAGTGAGTTATTGAGGTCTGTGTGGAGACCCTGGAAGTGCTACTAAGGAGACAAGAAGCTTTTGCAACTTTTGTCAATGTTTCTGAATTACTTAGAATTCCTTGGTTTGCAAGTGACAAAAATCCAACTCAAAGCAGTGTAAGCAAAAGAAGGAATTTTTGGTTTCTGTAGCTGATGAGGCCTGTGGTACAAGCCTCAGAGAGAGAAGGACTTATCGGGAATCAATTGTTCCAGCTCTCAGTCACGCTGCTTTCTACGTTCAATTTGTTTTCGGACAGTCCTCTCAGTGTGGTGACCTAGCAGAGACTGCTTCCTGTTCCAGCAGCCTTCAAGGAGAGAGATCTTCCTTTTTCCTTTTTATAAAAAGTGTATTTATTTTTATTTTTGGTTGCACTTCACTGATGCTCACAGGCTTTCTCTAGTTCTAGTGAGCAAGGTCTACTCTTCCTTATGGTGCCCAGAATTCTCATTGTGGGGGCTTCTCTTGTTGCGGAGCAGAGGCCCTAGAGAGCAGGCTTCAGTAGTTGTGGTGCATGGGCTTAGCAGCTCTGTGGCATGTGGGGTCTTCCCTGACTAGGGATCAAACCTGTGTCCCTGTATTGGCAGGCAGATTTTTATCCACTGCACCACCAGGGAAGTTCCAAGATCCTGCTTTTTCTTATTATGACAGCAAAATTCCAGGTGAGTCTATCTCTGGACCAGCATAGACTACTATAGCCCAGAGAACATGGTGTGGACTCTGAGTATGGGATACTGTGATTGTCCAAGACTGGGGCAGATGGTCATTCCTGAAGCTGGAACTGGGCTTAGCCCTTCTGTTCTATGTAGATTAAGAACTGAGATGTGTTATCCCAAAAGATATTTACAAGAGAGGAAACAAAGGGAAGACCAAAACAAATATACCCCTGAGGATTTCTTTTCATTGCCATTCTCTTCCTGTAATACAAAGGAACTGCGGTTCATTACACATCTTTATGTTCTCTATGATAGAAACTAGGATGCCAAGGCTTATTTCATTGCTGTCTCCTCCACATCTACAAGTGGCTGCTCCAAATAAGAAAGTGAAAGCAATTGCTATTTGTTGACACATTCTCTTAATCCTCCTAAGGGTCGTTATTACCAGTTCAATTTAATTCAGTCACTCAGTTGGGTCAGAATCTTTGCGACTCTATGGACTGCAACACACCAGGCTTCCCTGTCCATCACTAGCTCCCAGACCTTGCTCAAACTCATGTCCATCGAGTCGGTGATGCCATCCAACCATCTCATCCTCTGAGTCCCCTTCTCCTCCTGCCTTCAATCTTGCCCAGCATCAGGGTCTTTCCCAATGAGTTAATTCTTTGCATCAGGTGATCCAAGTATTGCAGCTTCAGCTTCAGCATCAGTCCTTCCAATGAATAGTCAGAGTTAATTTCCTTTAGGGTGGACTGGTTGGATCTCCTTGCAGTCCAAGGGACGCTCAAGAGTCTTCTCTAAAAAAAAAAATTTTAATTTTTAAAAAATGACTCTTCTCCAACACCACAGTTCAAAAGCATCAATTCTTCAATGCTCAGCTTTCTTTATGGTCTGACTCTCACATCCATACATGACTACTTCAAAAACTATAGCTTTGACTAGATGGACCTCTATCAGCATTGTTATATAAGGTAATAAATCTCTTCTTAAGCTGCTGTTGCTTGTTTATTAACCATGTGATTCATGTCCAGATTGGTTCACTCATTTTGTTTTTCTTTCTGGCAGAGGAATGTGCCAATCAAACCTCATTTCCTCTCTTCTTTCTCACAGTACTCTAAAAACTCGATATAAATTGACGTTCCCCCACTACTGGTAGTGCTAGGTACTTTTAGGTGTCATTAAACAGCATTAATTCATGTGGTGACATGGTTATTCTTTCTCACATTCTCTATATCTTCTAATTAAATGGCCAGGAATTAATCTGGAGTCTTTAGTGGGCACTCACTCACTCAGAGTCTTTAGTGGGCACTAAATATGAGTGAAATTCTCATAATAATTTTGTGGCAATATTTCCTTGCCTTTGGTAGTTCAGTGGGTAAAGAATCCACCTGCAATGCAGGAGACGTGGGAGATGTGGGTTCAATCCCTGGGTCAGGAAGATGCCCTGGAGGAGAGCATGACAACCCACCCCAGTATTCTTGCTTGGAGAATCCCCTGGACAGAGGAGCCTGGCAGGCTGCAGTCCATAGGGTCTCAAAGAGTTGGACATGACTGAAGTGACTGAGCACACACACGAATGTCTTTAACTGTACCATTAACAACTATATGTCAAATAATGGTAGTTTCAATTGAAAGAAGTGCAGAAAATATGATTTTACATACATGTATGTAAGTAAAAGAAACCAGCCAATTTTTACTAAGATATTAAATGCATAGAAGTACAGGTGCTATGTTGTAATGCAGAGGTCAGTAATACAATTTAGATGATTATGGGCTTGAAAGTGTCAATAAGCTGAAAAACAACTCTATTGAGTGACTTCAACAAGGTCACTTTTGCTTATAAACTTATATAAACAAAATGTGGTCTGGTAATGAAATTTTCAAATGGTTGCAGAATATGTTTAAATATGCCATGAATCTGAAATATTGTATGAAGTGATACTTTGGGGATGTAAATTTTAATGCAAGATTGTGTTTTATTTAAGTAGCAGACAGGAGGGATCTTTTAAGATTCATTGGTTTTCTATCGATTTCTACCATGCAAGGGGAGGCAGCATATCAAGGATCCTTCACGTGAGGGGGGTATGGAGACTAGCAGCGTTCGAGTAGTTCCAAAACAATAACTTTAGACAGCCTCCAAGGTGCTGAAATAAACCTAATTGTGGATTTGCTCTCAGTGAAGTTCAATCACAATTAGGCACTGTGGGAGTTAGGGACATCCTTCCTTACACATAGCAGATACACTGATAAGAAAAAGTTCCTTCAAACTCACATGACTTGACAGTAGAAACAGCCTCACTTGGAAACATCAGAAAAGATAATAACATATGAAGCACAGGTTCTCTTACCACACCAAATGAATTCAGCAAATGATGAGGATTCAAAAGTTATATTGTGCCCCTCGTGGGATTTCAGTAACATTTTGTTCCACTAAGAATGGGGGTAAGTCGGTACTTCCCTCGTGGTCCAGTGGTTAGGACTTTGCCTTCCAATGCAGGGGTTGCTGGTTCAATCCTTGGTGGGGGAGTTAAGGTCCCACATACCTGGTGGCCAAAAACCCAGAACATAAAACAGAAGCACTATTGCAATAAATTCAATAAAGTCTTTAAAAATGGTCTGAATAAAAAGAAAAAAATATTAAAAAAAAAATAAGAATAGGGGATAAGTGCAATTGAACCTAAGAACTAAGCCTACTTTTCCTTGAGTGCTAGAACATGGTTATTAGCTTCAAATGGGAGGCAGAAAATAGACTTCATAATGAAAGTCTCCTGTAAATTTACTCACTCTCATTAAGAAAAGCATTGTTTTCTTATTGCACTTAATTTCCCTGGTAGCCTAAAGAAGTAATATTTAAAGACTAATAACAAAAATAATTGTTCAGTTCAGTTCAGTTCAGTCACTCAGTCGTGTCTGACTCTTTGCGACCCCATGAACCTCCAGGCCTCCCTGTCCATCACCAACACCCAGAGTTTCCCCAAATTCATGTCCATTGAGTCGGTGATGCCATCCAACCATCTCATCCTCTGTCGTCCCCTTCTCCTCCTGCCCTCAATCTTTCCCAGCATCAGGGTCTTTTCAAATGAGTCAGCTCTTCGCATCAGGTGGCTAAAGTATTGGAGTTTCAGCTTCAACATCAGTCTTTCCAATGAACACCCAGGACTGATTTCCTTTAGGATGGACTGGTTGGATCTCCTTGCAGTCTGAGGGACTCTCAAGAGTCTTCTCTAACACCACAGTTCAAAAGCATCAATTCTTCTGCACTCAGTTTTCCTCACTATCATTTTTTTTAACTTACATGAAGTTAAAAAAAATTGATAGTGAGGAAATAAGAAGAGAGAATATTTCTTCCAGTCTGAGGCATTGTTTATTAGCAAATATAGTCTTTTTAACATAAGCTGAAACAGGCCAACTATTTCCTTTTGCCTCACTCTGTGTTTTAACTGCACCGATTTCTGCTTTAGGTGCAATATTTTGAAGTTTAAAATGCCAGGCAAGTCTTGCGGAATTAATACACTTCAGCATGCAAAGTGTTTAAGCATGAATTATTTGGTGTAAAACTGTTTTAAGATGGTGGAAAACACAGGCTACATACTGAAATTATATCTTGAAAAGACAAAGTATATAATTTCTATCATATATATAAGGTTATAGTAGTAATTCTATAAATAATAACAACATTCGAAGAAAAAGACCAGTGTTAAATTTCCACTGGATTTTTATCAGGTTTGATATAAAATAAAAATATCATTCTCAGTGTAAACTACTTAAAAACACATCTTGTAAATCTCTGTGAGTTACAGCTGCATCCCCGTAAGAGTCAAATAAATCAGATCCTTTTTAAAAATGTCTCCAAATATTGACAATTTCAAGAAGCAAGCCCTATGAAAAGAAATGAAAAATGAGGAAAAATTGAGAAATAGAACACACATTAAAAAGTAATATGTTAGGAAAAATAAGTGCTGATTCTTTTCAAGGGAGGAGAGAACTTTATAAACACACAGAATGTAAACAATCAAACAAAAAAAACCTGTGGAAATTCAAATAAAACTGCGAAGGTGAGAAATACGTATACACAAAATTGGGATTAAAATAGGAGGAATATACCAAAATTAGAATAATGTATCTGAATGATATTTAAGAACAAGCAAAAATAAATAAATGGTCAAGAAAACAATGTGAAATTGTATAAGAGGGAGACTTTGTTAAGAAAGAGGGAGAGAGAAACAGAGAAACTTGGACAGATGCTCTGAAAGCATCTGAAATCACACCAAATGAATAAAAGAAGCCCTCTCCAAGTGAAAGGCTTACAGGTGATTTTCTAAATGGCAACCCACTCCAGTATTCTTTTCTGGAAAATACCATGGACAGAGGAATCTGACAGGCTACAGTCCATGGGGTTACAAAGAGTCGGACACATCCAACAGAGTGTGAGCATGTGTTACATGTTTAGTAATAGAATGAATAAAATAAAGGCATTCTTAGGGAGTTAGATGCTGGGAAAAATTGAAAGCAAAAAAAGAAGGGGGTGGTGGAGGGTGAGATGGTTAGACAGCATCACCGACTCCATGGACATGAATTTGAGCAAACTCCAGGAGACAGTGGAGGACAGGGAAGACGGGTGTGCTGCAGTCCATGTGGTCACACAGAGTCAGACTTAACTTAGCAACTGAACAACAACAACAAAATGTAGATGCAGCTAGTATAAGTATTTCAGTGATCATTGAATCGAGTTCTTACAAAATTTTATAATAATTTTTATAATTTTATAAGGAAATAAAACTGACAGTTTATCCCTTTGATACAAATGTTCATAGTGTCTAGAAATCTCATGTTTTCATATTTATTTTCACTTTAAAAAATGTCAGGTAGAAGACAGCTCCAATCTAGCATTTCTGGGACATAAGTAGAGGGAAAAGATTACTCTAAAGGTCATGAAGAAAGGAAAAACCTGTCCTCTTAATATGTCCTTGGAGAATCAGCTTAACAACCTACACTGGTTTCTTAGAAGACTGGTACTAAGCTGTTTAAAAAGAAGGTCCATGTTTCCAAGATTCTATTTTCTTCTCATCTAAAAATATCTTGGAATGCAATAGTCTTGAAACCTCTTTGGAACTTGGCTTTCCTGAATGGCATTTCAAAATAAATTCAGTTGCTTTATTATGGAAGGTTTGGTTAGGCTTTTATCTCGCACATTATTTTAGACACTGACAATGAATCCAAAAATTCAAAACATAAGCAAGTAATTCAAAATTATCCTCGAAAAGCTACAAATGAGGCAGTATTTGTAGTGAAAAGAATATCAAACTGGAAGAGGATAAAGCTATATTTCTGGATTTGTCACCAATGTCTGTAACAATTCATTTTGATTCATTGGGGTCCAGTTCTCTGATCTGAAAAATAAAGAGGCTGAGTGTGATGTTTTCTAAGTTTCTTTGCAAATTTAAAAAGAAGTCTGTGAAATGTCATGGGTTAAATAGACTTGGTATTGCTAAGACATATGAATTCTGTGACCAGTGAAGAATATTAAAATCACTACATTTCAACTGTTTTTCAACGAGGAGAGATATAAAGAAAATATTGTATAACCCTGAAATTCTTAATATAGGGAATTTTAGTAGTGCAGCAATTACCAAAGCAAAACTTTGAATCTCAGAAAAAATTCAAGCCTCAAATTTTCCTGAATTATCTTATCAAACTGCCAACAACAAGAAATGTGGTATATTCAAAGAAAAAAAAGATTAACTTTAATTCACTGGTTGCCCATTGAAGACAGAATGAAATATCTACTAATACAGATCCTTCCAAAAGGGCTCATTCCCCAAGCTAGGCCAGATTTAGTCCATGATATTGTCTGGATAATAATTTCAGTGTCTTTCTCCCTGTCTCTTTCTTGTGTGCATTCGTGCTTGCTAAGTCGCTTCACTTGTGTCTGATTCTTTGAGACCCTATGGACTGTAGCCCTCCATGCTCCTCTGTCCATGAGATTCTTCAGATAGGAATATTGGAGTAGGTTGCCATTACCTTCTCCAGGGGATCTTCCTAACCCAGAGGTTGAACACCTGTCTCTTACGTCTCCTGCATTGGCAAGTGGGTTCTTTACCACTAGCATCACCTCTCACACACATGTAATTAAGGAGAAACAGTCTTTCTTTTTTATCAATCTTTTTAGTTCTGTCCAAATATTGATAAAATATTTAACAAAATATACTTGGAAATTGGAGAAATCATTGATTCCAGTTTTCCAAAATATCCAAGGTCTAAATTCTCAGACAATTTCCCAGACAAAATACAGTATCTGGGAAATTTACATGTGAAAGACAATGGTGTCCATATGTTATCATCATAATATTGATAATATTGTATGGTTATACACATACAGAATAGTTACGTTTATATGACTGTGTGTATGCATGTTTAGTTGCTCAGATGTGTTTGACTCTTTGCAACCCCATGGACTGTACCCTGCAGACTTCACTGTCCATGGAATTCTCCAGGCAAGAATACTGAAGTGGGTTGCCATTCCTTTCTCCAGGGGATCTTCCCAACCTTGGGATTATAAGACAGCATCTACCTCTAGATTGTGAACTCTGGGTGGAAGTAGCATATTTCAGTATAATTCCCCAGGACTTTGGACATGGTGGATGCTCAGAGCATGTCTGCACAATTAATGTTGGACGACTGAAGATTTAAGAATATACCCCGGATTTAAGTCACATTGATTTAGTATTTTTGTTTTGTTTCTTTTTATTTAAATAAATTATTTCCCCTATGCTTTAGTATTATAAGTAAAGTCAAGTGTTTGTAATATCCTAGAGTCATTTGATAATGAAATAATATTTCTTAGATTACTTTGTTGTATAATGTTGTATCCAAATAGATTATTATTATTGTAATTACCAATATGACATTATACTAAGAGAAAAAGAAGTCCTCCAACTCAGCAGTTACTCTACCAATTCTAATGTCACCTGGAATTTCTTTGAAAGATGTAGAACTTTTATTCTTTTTTAAGACAAGGCTGAAATCAAATATAGTTATGAGGAACATCAAGTGACAGGGATATATCCCAACTGCCAACATCAGATTTTTTCAGAATTGGATAGAGGAAAGAATAACTTGAGCAAGATATGAAATGGGGAAGAGAAGGCTTGTGAGGAGAGGTAAAGTTTCAGGTTTCCCAGTCTAGCCCTCAGGATGTCAATGCCCTGAACTCTGCTCAGAGGAATTTTTAAAGTACTTTTTAAATGTTCCAATTTTTACATAAAATATTTTGCAAGTTCTTTCTCACTCGAGAATAAAAATGGCAACTTAACAGAGAGAGTATAGTCTGGGAGTAAAGACTATGGAATTATATATTCTGGTCCATTGCAGTCTGGACTCTAGCGCTTACTAGCTGAGTGACGCCAGAGGTAACAGCACTCTAAATCTTGATTCCTCATTTGTCAAACCGGGATGAAGTTACTGAGTGTATCGTTAGGACCTAACGTTAGCTTTCCACCCACCGTATCCACTGCCACAAACCTGATAGCCTCAACCAAACATGAAACACACTCAGCGAAATAATGAAGCTTCCTCGTTTGAAGTGGACACCGTGGGCAGCTCAGAAGCCCAAGATCCTTAGTCCAGCTCTTTGTGGAGTGTCGGTTTGTACCACACTCAGATGAGCAAACTTTTCCTTATGCTGTTTTTGGAAGGAAGCAATGTAGGCAGAGATGAGTTAATGCCCTTCTATTATGAAAACCTTCTCTTCTAATGGAATAATGTTCCTTGTAAATATGCTCGGGCTTCCCTTGTGGCTCAGCTGGTAAAGAATCTGCCTGCAATGCAAGAGACCAGGGTTGGGAAGATCCCCCCCGGGAGAAGGGAAAGGCTACACACTCCAGTATTATGGCCTGGAGAATTGCATGAACCCTATAGTTCACGGGGTGGCAAAGAGTCAGACACGACTGAGCTACTTTCGTTTTCATAAATCTCTCATCCAACCCAGAGACAATGGTGTATCCTTGTGAATCCCTAGGGGGATTTTAAAAATTAACTTATTCAAGGGTATTGATTTAATTGTTGGAAAGATGTAAAAAGGAGTTTGGCTTGATGATTTTTCAAAATCTCTTATTTTATTGATCAAGTTTTTATTTCCTTTGAATCTACACTGTAATACTTGTTAATATTACTCCTACATATATATTTTATAAGTATATCATCAAACTGTTAGCAAGAAGTAAAGGGAAATGCTTAATTGAAAAAAAAAGCTGAAAAGATTTGGGCAATATTAAAAGCATAAAGTACAGGGAATAAGTAATCTCTTTAAGTAATTCTTATGAAACTATGGGTATCTCTGTTAGGCTAAATGCTCTGCATAATATGTCAACTAAGCATATGATCAGCCACCTTTATGTCAGAAATAGGAACTCACTAGTCTTTTGCTAGCTCTACTATAAAGTCACAAATATCTAAGAAATCTCAATATGAAGAATCTCATACTGTTTTCCCCATGAGCAAATGTGTTCTGTCCCCAGTGGCTTTTCCTTTATTTTGTACCCCATGCTACTTTTGGTTTTCACTCATACCCACTTAAAATCCTGCCCACAGATTTTGACCTGGCAATCTCATACAACATGTCAACTCTTCAGGGAAGATTCCCATACTTTTTTTTTTTTTTGAAGTATAGTTGCCATACAGTGTTCTGTTAGCTTCTGTTGCAAAACAAAATGAATCAGCCATACGTATACATATGTCCCATCCACCTTGGACCTTCCTCCCTCTCCACCGCCCCCCCCATCCTGCCTATCTAGATCTTCCACACTTTTAATGGTTCTCTCTTTTTTCTTGAATTTCTGTTTTAGTTTTGCAACATGACTTTACTGTATCCTCAATGTCTGGAACAGTGCCTGGTACTCAGAAAGTAACAGATGTTGAATGACTGAGTGAATGTCTTGTGTCAAACTGTCTTATATTAACCCCACAGCTTAGATGGATTCAAAAACCAATACAAGACAAAAGATGTTTACAGCCAAAGTTTTAAAATAGTTACCTTGGAGTTCTATGTTTTATTCTTTCAAAACAACAAAAAAAACACACCTGGGAGGAAAATGGGAATAAATAATATAATCAATAGTGGAGAGATTTCCTCTGCTCTAAATATGCCAGAGTAGGTTGGCCACCATTTATGCTTTGACGGTTCCCTCCTTGGTATTGTGAGGAAGAAAGACGAGGCAAGCTGGCTCGGGACGATATACCTTGAGCAACCCAGCCATCTTAGGAAGACTTTCCCAGACTATGCCTTCTGTCCTACTGTATAAGGGCAGTGGGAGTTTTATATTTTTAAACACACTTGACAGCCAAAATGAATACCTAGAATATCATTTCATTCTGCCTCAGATTCCAGCTTTTGCCTCATCAATCAAGCTGCCCTGATGTTTTCTTGAACCAAAAGAAAAAAAATTATGGAAATATAAATACTTCCTCAGGTGTCTTAAAAATTCTTGCATGTAAAAAAGGATATTGCCACTCAGAGATAAAACAAAGAAAAGAGAATAGAACTGAACTATTTTGTGAGTTGACTATGGGTAAGATAATGTTTTCTCTCCTTAGAATGCTACCTACTTAGAAGAGGGAATAACAACGATATATTTTATGTATCTTCATATATAAAATATAATGATGCATATAAATGATAATTATAATGCATATACACGTACTAGCTCTTGTGCTAGTCACCAGTAATACAGTAGTGAACAAAATGGCTGAGTCTTCCACTTTTGAAGGAATTATATTCTATTGTAATTGGGGAAGGCAAAAATAAATAAATGAACAATACAAGTACTTGCGAGTGCTATAAGGAAAATAAAGTTTTATGAAAGATATGATACAGAATAATGGGAGAATGGTGGTGTGCTGTAACTTGAAGGATCAGGAAAGATCAATGTGGCACCCCTGAGGTATGTGGGACGTTCTGAAAAGAAAAAAAATTACTGCTCATGATGAAATCAAACCCCTTTCTTCATGATATCTAGCACATAGGATATTTTCCTTTGGAAAATTATACTAACTGGGAAATTTAAGAGAGAATTTGTCCTCTTCTTTCCACTAGGGGCCCCCCTCCCCTCCGCCCCTGCTTTGGCTTATTGTGAAGCTTCCTGCTTGGCGCAGTTTCATCTGCTTGGTTCAGTTCCCAGCAATTCTCTCTGCTTCAAGGACTCTGAAGTCTATTCACTGCTTGCCCCTTTCTCTGCAGGAAGAATCCTGTGCTTCCTACTTTCCAACCTTGGGGTAAGCTCACAGCTAAGTTCTTGTCTCTCTGGCTTGGTTTGTTCCTGGACCATTCCTTGGTGTCATTTCAGTTTGACCCAGCCCCTGGGATGCATTTCTGTATGTTCTTCTTCCCAGAGGCAGTCTTTATCCAAGAATGCCAGTTACTGTGGGTGTGTGTGAGAGAGAGAGAGTTCACTCAGGGCCACAGTGTCTTTCTACACATTACCCATTGGGTGTAAGCATTTCCAAATAGTCCAAGGGGCTTCTCAGGTGGCTCAGTGATAAAGAACCCACCTGCGAAGCAGGAGACGCAGAATTTCAATGCCTGGGTCAGGAAGATCCCCTGAAGACGGAAATGGTAACCCAGTCTAGTACTCTTGCTTGGGAAATCCCATGGACAGAGGAACCTGGCCAGCTACAGTCCATGGGGTCACAAAGAGTCAGATATGATTTAACGACTTAACAACAACAGTGAAAGCAAATAGTCTAAGGGTCTTAGCTGGTATGATGTGACAGGGTGCTGTTTTCCAACAAGGAATGACTAGCACTTTTTTCTGAATGAGAACAGGATCCATCCTGTCAGCCAATACTTCAAACCCAGCATTCTTTTCAATTCCTTTGTTTCCAAGTCTATGTGAGATAAATTACCAGTTTGGGAAAGCCCAGCAACAAGTTGGAGGGAGTAGATTAAGCTAAAGTGATGTTAAAATTTAATTAGATCTTAGGGGAAAAAAAAGATATCTCTAGTATTTAAACAGAATGTTGGGTAAATGGAAGAAGAAATCTAGGCAAATGTGCAATTGCAATTAGTGGATATATTTAAACTCAATTTTAGTAATTATCTGTTAAGAATAGGAATCAATAGCTTTTCCAGTGACCTTGAACAAATTGTATAGCTCTTCTTTAAGTTCAAACTTTTCCCAGTCTGTAAACCACAGTTAGTACCATTTTGGTACCACTGACTTCAAAGAAAGGCCTTGATGAGTATGTATTATGTGTTGAGACTTATAGATTTTAAAAAAAATAAAAAAACAGCTACCATATGAGAAAACACTGCGTTGTTGACAACTCATGTCTTAGTGTGAGATGGTTAGATAACATTACTGACTCAGTGGACATGAATTTGAGCAAACTCCTAGAGATATTCGACAGAGGAGCCTGGCATTCTATAGCCCATAGGGTCCCAAAGAGTCGGACATGACTTAGTGACTGAACAACAGCACCGTGTCTTGATATTTACATAGCACTTTCAAAGAGCTGGAAACTTACCGCTCCACTTAACCCATAAGGAGCAGCTGAGTTTCTGCTCAATTTCTCCACAAGTATTAGCTTGTGTGTTTCCAATATGAGCCTTTTTTTTTTCTTCCCTAGCCATATTTCTAATCTCTTCAAATCATTTGGGAGCAGTGGGAGGCGAGCCACATGGCTTGCAAAATGTTAGTTCTCTAACCAGGGATGGAATTCGGGCTCCCAACAGTGGGATTTTGGTGTTCTAACCACTGGGAAACCAGGGAATTCCCTCTTCAGATCATCTTTATTTTATTTTTTCACCCTCACTTATGTATTCAAACCACTCAGCTTTAATATCATTAGTAATGTAACTAATATGTTTCTGTCAGACATCAGCTAGTTATGATGGTAAACAAAAACCCTGTGTGTTACTATAATGATGCCAAAGTTAGTCCCCTTTTCGTGAAAACTGGTGATATAAGAGAGCGGGTGTGAGGGTTTTCCACCACAAAAGGCACAACTGAGGGCAGAATATAACAAGTTGGGGGAAATGGGACAAGACATACCTATTATTAAGTTTTGGGACTCCCCAAAATATAGACTTGGCAGCTAAACCACCAACACCACCACCACTATTATATTTAGAAAGAAATTTAGTCAGAATATCAAAACTGTTTGGTTTGGGATAACCAAACTTTTTATTTTTACTTTATTGGCCCCTTGAGGTCAGTGTTAGGAATAGGAAGAAAAGTCTGAGTTCCTTGCCAGAAGAAGGTCACTAGATGGTTGAAAGTTAATAATTATAATATCTAGTATTGAATGAAGAACTCGGCCATTGTGCTTGGCATCAGAATATTTTTTTTTTTTTAACTCTGACACAATTCTTCATTTTAGAGATCTCACACTTTGTTAGGGACAAAGTATCATTAATTTTAAACCAAAATGAGAAGTGTAAAATGGGCCATAGAGCACAGAAGAGAGTGAACTGGGTGGCATGAAAGAACTCAAAGAAGAAATGACTTTTAAATTCAGTTTTTAAATAAGAATTTGATTCTTGGAGAATGAGAAGTTTATCAAAGGGAGAAAATTTTGTATGCAAATGTGTTTCAGAGTGAGTCATTTTCTGATGCTGGGAAATTGCAAATTGACTAGTGTGATTGGAATAAAATATACTGGTAGTAATGACAGGTGGAAATGGCAAAATATAAAATTTGAAGACAGAACAATGTATCTTGAATGCCTTGGAAAGGGTTTGAAGTTTACCCTATAGGCAATTGAGCACAGTTGGGACAGCACAGAATTTTAGGTTGGACGTTAACATGATCAATTCAGGTCATTACTGAGAACTGGACTCCTGTGTTAAATAAAATTCAATCCAGTTTCAGTATTTATGTCTTTCAAATCATTTCAATAGAAGCTATTTCTTTCTGTTGTAGTAAACAGATATGCAAGCAGAAATTCCACAAAATATGAATGGATATCTAAATTTTGCTGGTGATTTCTCCAACATCTCTGAGAAGAAATTTGTTATCATTAAAATAAAGTTCACAGTCCCCCAAAATAATATCAGATAAAATGAACTATATGCCGAAAATAGAATTAACTCTAATGTTCAAAATAACAGTATCTATTTTCTCTAATTTTCTGGTCATGTTATCATTAATTAATCAGCCTTTTTTAAGTCATTCTTTTCAAATATGTTTTTAAAGTATTGCTTAATTATAATATATATTATATTTATCTAATATATTTACTTAATTTTCTAGTTATTTTTAGCAATAACTAACAAGAGTCCATGTTAGAACCTGAACCCTAAAATTTTTTTTAAAAATCCCTAAATGATTTTAATATACTTTTCTACTTTAGTAAATATGATTAACATGATATTTTGCAGTTAATCAGAGTCAAGGCCTGAGTAACAATTCCCTTTTTATATATTGGCAAACTCTGAATGCCATTGGTATAAAAAAGAGATATGTTCTCCTCAAGAGATTACAAAAAGCTTTCAAACTTTTTCAAAAAGCTTATTTGTATGAACAACATGTTTGGTTACTTTATTCCTAAATAGAAGGGGAAAAAGTAGAAGCAGTGACAGATTTATTTTCTTGGGCTCCAAAATTACTGCAGACAGTGACTACAGCCATGATATTAAAAGACATTTGCTCCTTGGAAGGAAAGCTATGACAAACCTAGACAGCTTATTAAAAAGCAGAGACATCACTTAGCTGACAAAGGTCTGTATAGTCAAAGCTAAGGCTTTTCCAATAGTCACGTACAGATGTGTGAAGTGAAAGTATCAGTCACTCAGTCATGTCTGACTCTTTGTGACCCCATGGACTGTAGCTTACCTGGCTCCTGTGTCCATGCGATTTTCCAGGCCAGAATACTAGAGTAGGTTGCCTTCTCCAGGGGATATTCCCAAACCACAGATCAAACCTGTGTCTGTTGCTTTGCAGATAGATACCTTATCACCTGAGCCACCAAGAAGCCCACAGATGTGATAGTTGGGTCACCAAGAAGGCTGAGCACGGAAGAATTGATGCTTTTGAACTGTGGTGCTGAAGACTTTTTAGAGTCCCTTGGATTGCAAGGAGATTAAACCGGTCAATCCCAAAGGAAATCAACCCTGAAGATTCACTGGAAGGACTGATGCTGAAGCTCTAATACTTTGGCCATTTGGTGCGAAGAGCTGCCTCATGGAAAAGACTCTGATGCTGGGAAAGATTGAGGGTAGGAGGGAAAGAGGGTGACAGAGGATGAGAGGGTTAGATAGCATCACGGACTCAGTGAACATGAATCTGAGCAAACTCAGAGAGATAGTGAAGGACAGGGAAGCCTGACAAGCTGCAGTCCATGGGGTCACAAAGAAGCGAACACAACTTAGTGACCAAACAACATCACAACAACTCCTAAATAGAAAGTCAACAGGTTGCTTAATAAGGCTTTAAACTAATATTAATAGTACTGAGCAGGATGCCATCCATATATTAAATTCTAGAGGTACTTTTGCTCAATGAATAAATGGATCTTCAGTTAAACCACTTGTAAATTGATTAAATATATGACCATTATCTATTTTACTGACAACTGTTCACCATTTCCCTGAGGCTTACAACCTGCTGTTGTCAATATTTACTTATTTGTTAAGCGTTCACAAAGATTTACGCACTGAACACACTCAGTGAATGAAGTCTCCCTGACTCTTAGAAGTTTACCATCTGGTAGGACACTATTTGGCCTTTCCATACGTTAAATATGTCACAGCAAGATATAAAGGCAGTTCCATTTATATATTCACATATTTTTAGATGTTATTTGTGTGCCCTGCACTGTTCTAGGTGCTTTACGTATACATATCGAGAAAGGGTGAAGGCCTGATAACTAGGATGAAAGTGGTATCTGTCTTCATGGAGTACATAATTAGAAACGCTATAAATGCTAAGAAAATTAGAAAAATAAAAGTACTGCAGACATCCATAATTCAACCACTAGATTAAATTTAGAAAGTAAAAAATATCTTATTTCTCACAGTTTCTTTTTTTTTTTTAATTTTGCCCTTGTTACTTCTAATTTTTTAGGCTTATTGTTGAGACATAGGCACTTTTTTTTTTCATGTCACCCAAGTTATTCAGTTTGACAAGTCTACCAGTGTGCAACTCAGAATGCTCACCCAAGTCATTCAGAAATATTCCATTTTTGAGAGGACCATCAGATGGGACAGATTTTAAGTGAGGAGCTTATATACTGCTGCCCTCCAGAAAACACCTTATAATTATGACTTACAAATTTCAAGCTTTAATATGCAATGAAGGTTACCATAAAGGGAGATAGGAGGCGAGCTCAAAAATATTAGAACTGACAAATTTGAGTAAAATATATGAAGAAATAAAAGGAAACAATGTAAAGTGCTGTCTGATTCTTAAGAAAATATTGCAATTTCTTAAACTTGGCTTTGCTGTTAACATAATCATAGAAAAAATGAGTGATGTGGTATCTTTAATTAAAATTCTATCATCAAGAAATTATAGAAAATACATTTCTAAAAGGAAAGAGGAAAAAAATCAAATCTGAATTATTTTCTTTTGTACAACAACATTTTCCAAGTATTATTCATGTTAACCTTTCCACTCCTAAATTTATATATGGCATTTCAGCAATCAATCCAGTTTAAAAATGAAATGCATAATGTTTCATTATTTTCATAGAAATCTAAGGAACAAAGTTCACTGGCTCTTTTATCAATCAGAATTTTGATCACCATTAGGACTGAGAGGATATGATACAAGAGATGAGGTGAAATTTTTGCCCATATAAAAATAGTAATAAAAAATAAAGGTGGACTTATTACTTCTTATCTGCTAAGCTTCATTATCCATCTGTCTTATGTCATTTCCCAACCACATTATCAGTTCGTCTTTCCTTGGGTGCTTCTCATACTTAACAATGGTTTAATTACAGTTACCCAGAATAATATGGAGAACAAAATGATTATACACTATAAAGAATGTTTAATTTCCTAGAGTTGGCCACAAAATGAATTTCATCTAAATGCCTTTATTAATTATGATTAGAAGTCTAGTCCGACATCCATAGTCATGGATGATAATGTACTCCAGTGTGTTAGCACTTTATTTTTCTTTCCCCCTTTTTTTTTTTGGCCACACTGCCCAGCAGGTGAGATCTTAGTTGCCCGATGAGGGATGGAACCCATGCCCCCTGCAGTGGGAGTGTGTAGTCTTAACCACTGAACTGCCAGGGAAGTCCTGTTGGCACTTTCCACTCATTTAATCTGTTGGATAAAATATATGATCAAGAAGATACAGTCATGAGTAATATATAGGTTCCCTGCAACTTCCCTGCTTTCTCATTACACAACTCTCTTCTCTCCCTTTCCTATTGTAATCCATGACTAATTTATAGCATCTGAAAGCTGACCTCAAAGAAAAAGCTTCCCTTCTGCTATCCTTTGATCACTGTGGCAGGTACAAACTAAAACACTTCGCAGGTCTCTCAGTCTGGGCACCCAGGGATAGACTGTCAGTCAGGTGGTAAGCTTTATTGAGCATTAGGGTGCATACAGGGCACTTCTCTGGCAGCTGTGGGATGTTACAAAGATACTGAAGTCCCTGCAAAAGCCCTAACCATCAGGGGTCTTAGAGTAAAAGACTGCAATCAATTCCAGGATGAATCTATGACTGTATAAAGGAGATCTGTTTCTGCTAAAAATTTTCCTGTGATCTTTTGGCTTCAACCACTGAGCTTCCACCAGGGTACCAATGAGATTGCCTATGACATAATTTCATAATTCAGCAACCCAGGTTCAGTCCTGCCCAGAGAAGTTAATCATTCTAGGGAGAGAGTAATGAAAACAGTTCCTCTTAAAAGGAAAAAGTGTCACTGTATACATAAGAGAAAGCGTATTCTTTTGATAATGGGCAACTACATTCAATTAACAACATACTTAAGACTTTTTTGCCATGTAGCAGTTAACCTCATTACCTAATTTGGAGAGCTTTACAGAAGACATTTTTTTTAATTATTTTTTTTGGGGGGAAGTATAGTTGCTGTACAATGTTGTGTTAATTTCTACTAGGTAACAAATTGAATCAGCCACATGTATACATATATCACCTCTTCCTTGGATTTCCTTCCCATTTAGGTTACCACAGAGCATTGAGTAGAGTTCCCTGTTCTATCTAGTCATCTTTCATTAGTTATCTATTTTATTTATAGTAGAGTACATATGTCAATTACAATCTCCCAATTCATCCCAATCTGCCTCCTCACCCCACAGAAGTCCATATGTTTGTTCTCATTCATCTCTGGCTCTATATCTGTTTTGCAAATAAGTCCATCTATACTTTATTCATTTTCTCAGTTCAGTTCAGTGGCTCAGTCATGTCCGACTCTTTGCAACCCCATGGACTGCAGCAACCCAGGCTTCCCTGTCCATCACCAACCACGAGAGATTGCTCAAACACAACTCCATCGAGTCAGTGATGCCATCCAACCATCTCATTCTCTGTCATCCCCTTATCCTCCCAGCTTTGATCTTTCCCACCATCAGGGTCTTTTCCAATGAGTCAGTTCTTCACATCAGGTGGCCAAATACTGGAGTTTCAGATTCAGCATCAGTCCTTCCAGTGAATGTTCAGGACTGATTTCCTTTAGGATGGACTGGTTTGATCTCCTTGCTGTCAAGGGACTCTCAAGAGTTTTCTCCAACACCACAGTTCAAAAGCATCAATTTTTTGGTGCTCAGCCTTCTTTATAGTCCAACTTTCACATCCATACATGACTACTGGAAAAACCATGGCCTTACAACAGGGATTTTTGTTGGCAAAGTAATATCTCTGCTTTGTAACATGCTGTCTAAGTTGGTCATAGATTTTCTTCCAAGGAGCAAGCGTCTTTTATTTTCATGGCTGCAGTCACCATCTGCAGTGATTTTGGAGCCCAAGAAACAGTCTGTCACTGTTTCCGTTGTTTCCCCATTCATTTTCTAGATTATACATATAGTTGTCTAGATTATACATATAAATGTTAGTATATGATATTAATTCTTCTCTTTCTGACTTACTTTGCTCTGCATGACAGTCTCTAGGTCCATCCACATCTCTGCAATGACACAATTTCATTCATTTTTATGGCTGAATAATATTTCATTGTATATATGTACCATATATATTCTTTCCATTCATCAGTTGATGGACATCTAGGTTGCGGCCATAGCCTGGCTATTGTAAATAGGCTGCAATGAACACTGCAGTGCTTGTATCATTTTCAATTATGGCTTTCTTCAGGTAAATGCCCAAGAATATATGCACTCATCTCACCTGCTAACAAAGTAATGCTCAAAATTTTCCAAGCTAGGCTTCAACAGTATGTGAACTGAGAACTTCTGGATGCTCGAGCTGGATTTAGAAAAGGCAGAGGAACCAGAGATCAAATTGCCAACATCCATTGAATCATAGAAAAAGCAAGAGAATTCCAGAAAACATCTACTTCTACTTCATTGACTACACTAAAGCCTTTGACTGTGTTGATCAAAACAAACTGTGGGAAATTCTTAGAGATGGTAATACCAGACTTGTCTCTTGAGAAACCTGTATACTGGTCAAGAAGCAACAGTTAGAACTGGAGATGGAGCAATGGACGGGTTCCAAATTGGGAAAGGAGTACGTCAAGGCTGTATATTGTCACCCTGCTTATTTAACTTATATGCAGAGTACATCATGTGAAATGCCAGGCTAGATGAAACACTAGCTGAAATCAAGATTGCCAGAAGAAATATCAATAACCTCAGATAAGCAGATGACACCACCCTTACGGCAGAAAGCAAGAGGAACTAAAAAGCCTCTTGATGAAAGTGAAAGAGGAAGGTGAAAAAATTGGCTTAAAACTCAACATTCAAAAAACTAAGATCATGATATCTGGTCCCACCACATCATGGCAAATAGATTGGGAAACATGGAAACAGTGAGAGACTTTTTATTTTCTTGGGCTCCAAAATCACTGCAGATGGTGACTGCAGCCATGAAATTAAAAGACGCTTGTTTCTTGGAAGGAAAGCTGTGACCAGCCTAGACAGCATATTAAAGCAGAGACATTACTTTGTTAACAAAGATCTCTGTAGTCAAAGTTATGGTTTCTCCAGTAGTCATGTACGCATGTGAGAGCTGGACCATAACAAAGGCTGAGTGCCAAAGAATTGATGCTTTTGAACTGTGGCGCTAAAGAAGACTCTTGAGAGTCCCTTGGACTGCAAGAAGATCAAAACAGTCAACCCTAAAGGAAATCAGTCCTGAGTATTCATTGAAAGGACTAATGCTAAAGCTGAAGCTCCAATACTTTGGCCACCTGATGTGAAGAACTGACTCATTAGAAAAGACCCTGATGCTGAGAAACATTGAAGGCAGGAGGATAAGGGGATGACAGAGGACGAGATGTTTGGATGGCATCACTGACTCAATGGATATGAGTTTGAGCAATCTCCAAGAGTTGATGATGGACTGGGAAGCCTGGGTTGCTGCAGTCCATAGGGTTGAAAATAGTCAGACAGGACTAAGTGACTGAATTGAGCTAAATGCCCAGGTGTGGGGTTACTAGGTCATATGATAGCCTCTAAGGAAGCTCCATACTGTTCTCCATAGTAGGTATACCAGTTTACATTCTCATTTGTTAGGTATGTGTGACATTCCCACATGTGCAGAGACAGACGTGGGTTAAAGGGGATAATGACTACAGAGCATGGGATTTCTTTTTGAGGTGATGAAAATGTACCCAAAATTAACTGTGGTGCTACAATTCTATGAATGTACTAAAACTCATTAAACTGTGATCTTTCAAAGGATGAAAGTGTACTGTAGGTAAATTATATCTCAATAAAGGTGAATTTTTAAAACTCCTTGTTTGTATCTGTGGTCTTATTGTCAAATAATAATAATCACAACCAGCATCCTTGCTCCTCTATTGATCGATCCCATTTGACTGTTTACAAAATTCAGTTTACTCATTTCCCCTAGCTAACATAAAAGGGAAAAAAAGGGCTTTGAATGCTGAGCTTTTAAGAGTCTGAGTCAGATATTACCTAACACACAGGCTTTCATGAAACACAACCTTTTTAATTACCCAGCTGCATTCAATTATCCAAAACCAGACCAAACACATGCTTGTTCTCACCATTCTCTGCCTTGGATGGGTACCCCTTTAGCTCTGTCTGTGCATGTGGGCTATTGAAGTTGTTTCTTTTTCCTTCATCCTTCCCCCAAAATAGTTGTCAAACAGACTGTGCTGAAACTCATTACATTAGCAGAGTGTGACTGAGTTGTTTTCAATGAATCACTGTACCACAAATCCTTTTTCTTTTAACCCATTATAACTACATAAAAGATGCTTTCAAACATATTATATTATTCCTAAGTAAGTCAGAGAAAATGCATGTGTTTTATGATTCACTGGCTTTCATCCTTTCCCAAATGCAAAAAAAAAAAAAAATCTTAGGTTGTGAAAGAGGTATATGTAAAACAATAACAAAACAAAATCAGACCAAAGTAACTTAAAAGTATACAGTAATTCTGAAGAGAAATAAAAAGATTCCAGGTACATATGCTCTTGGCTAGCACAGCTTGAAGACAGACTTTGTGAACCTAAATCATGGCTATCATTTACCCAAACCAGCTCCCTGCCCCAGATTCCCTTCTGGAGTTTGTTTGGTTCTAAGGCAAACCCCAAGATACTTTTTAAAAATGGGAAACTGATTCTTGAAGTTCATTTTTAAGAGTTTTTTTTAAAAATTAATTTTAATTGGAGTATAGTTACTTTACAATGTTGCATTAGTTTCCGTGAAGGTGTTAGTCAATCAATCCTGCCTGACTCCTTGCGATCCCATGGACTGTAGCCTGATAGGCTCCTCTGTTCATGGATTCTTCCACTCCAGGCAAAAGCACTTGAGTGTGGTACCATTTCCTTCTTCAGGGGATCTTCCCGACCCAGGGATTGAACCCAAGTCTCCTGCATGCAGGGAAATTCTTTACCACCTGAGCAACCAGGAAAGTTTCTATTGTACAGCAAACTGAATCAGCTATACGTATACATGGGACATCCCTGGTGGTTCAGAGGTGAAGAATATGCCTGCATTGCAGGAGATATGAGTTCTATATCTGGGTTGCGAAGATCCCCTAGAGAAGGAAATGGCAACTCACTCTAGTACTCTTGCCTGGGAAATCCTAAGGACAGAGGAGCCTGGTGGGCTGCAGTCCATGGGGTCACAAGAGTTGGACACGACTTGGTGACTAAACAACAACAAAATACGTATGCACATACCCTCTCTTTTTGGGGGTTCCCTTCCCGTTTATGTCATCACAAAGCACAAGTAGAGGTCCCTGAGCCATACAGTGGGTTCCCATTAGTTGTCCATTTTCTACACAGTATCGATAGTGTATATGGATAAGGAAGTTCATTTTAAGTGGTAGCTATTTCCAGCTTGAATGAAATTCTGAAGTTAAAGCCAACTCAAGTCCAATTCGAGATTGTAAATTAATCCAGATTATACCTCAAATGTTCAATAAAGGAAACAGGGTGATCAAAAGGACAGCTCAGTCTAGACCTTCATGCTTGAAAAGAGTGCTCCTTAGGTCACATGAAAGCCCAGACTTTCAAACTTAGGATTAATCTTTTTCTGAAAGCAGCAGGGATCATTTTACTTTATTTATTTTTAATTGGAGTATAATTGACACATCATTTTATATTAGTTTCAGATGGATAACATAAATAATTCAATATTTGCATATATTGCAAAATGATCACCACAATGTCTGGTTAACATCTGTCACCATACATAGATACAATTTTTTTTCCTTATAATAAGAACTTTTAAATCTTCTCTCTTAAAAATAAATAAATAAATAAATCTTCTCTCTTAGCAACTTTCAAATATGCAATATAATATTATGGACTACAGTAGGCAGGAATTGTTAAGAATTATGAAAACATCATTCATCATTTATGTCTTGGCAATTGATAATATATTGATTGGCCCATTAGTGGTAACTACCTGAATCATCAAATCTCTTTTCTTTCTTACCTGTCTTTCCTTTCCTACCCTCTTAGAATAGATATTCTTTAAGACTCATTATTTAGCCTCTGCTAGTCTAAAGTTCGGAGAAGGCAATGGCAACCCACTCCAGCGGGTTCTTGCCTGGAGAATCCCAGGGACAGGGGAGCCTGGTGGGCTGCCGTCTATGGGGTCGCACAGAGTCGGACACGACTGACGCGACACAGCAGCAGCAGTCTAAAGTTCATCATTGAAACACATGTCTTTCTCATGGGTTTACCTAGCTCTTTCATAAATACCAACCAAATCCTTATCTCCAATCAAGTTCTCTTATTCAAGTGCCAAGATTCCAAATGCCAATCAGACACTTGTAGTCAGATTTCATAAAAGCATTATGTCCGCAATTGAACTCTCCATACGTGCCCATCCCCCAAAGAACCTCCCATCCTAACAACTGTGTTTTGTCAGAAGCTAATAACATTTTCTCAATTTCCTGAGCTACAAGAAGAGTCATTTTGAAACACCATTTTCCTTCATTTTCTATACTCCATTCAGTCACTTAAGACTTAGTTATTTTTCCTTTAAATAGCTTCATTATTTGCATAATCCTTTATATACTTACACTGTCATTTTCAAAGCGCAACACTAATAAACTTTTTCCTGGATTACTATAACAGGCCCCTGGCTGACCTCCCTGATTTCAGAGTTGACCTCTTCAAATTAATGTCCAGCATCACTGTCAGATAATCTCCCTTAATTATTGCATAGTCAAGATAGCTCCAGGTTCAAAAGTTTTGCTGGCTCACTGTTATGAAATGATATGATATGATATGATATGATATGATATGTGATCATTTGTATGATGCCTTTCTATATTAAAAAGTCAAAAATCTTTACCAGAGGTTATTTTAAAACCTCAGTTCGGAGGTCATTTTAAACCTCAATTCCTCCATATACTCTGCTTTGATTAAAACTTTCATAAACTCACATCTTCTCAGAATTACTCAGAACATATGATTTATATAACATAAATTATCAATAGATTACATAAAGCTTTATTTTGTCAATATTTTTTCTTGAGTGTTAGTTGAGATTCTTGAATGTAGGAATTCAGTCCTGCATAGTTTAATGATAATGATGAGGATGGTTAAATGAGGATGACACTGATTTTCGAAGATCATTCACAGTAACAGCACAATTATGTTAGAACATAAACCAATCACTCCTGGAAGAAAGGAGAAAGAAGTTCTTCCAAAGAATTGACAAGATCCAAATTTGTAAAGATAAGGCACCAACAGGTGCCATGTTTGGGAGCAGGGCTATAAGGGCAGAAAAGGGGCTTCTGGGAAGTGGATTCTGTCAAAATCAAAGATCAAGGAAGTTCCTTCCAAGCAATTTGGCAGATTCTAGAAGCAAAATAAAGGCTTGAGAAATGGGGATGTTGGTAGTTACATAAGGGAGATGAGCACTCACAGCCTATGAGACCAAAGTTTGGGATTGTGGTTTTGTAGACTGGGGAGTGGGATCAGGCAACTAAAAGTGGAACTAATCAAACAGATTGTGCTGTCCCTTAGGTAAAACAAGGGGGTCACAGCCTGGTGGGCTAAACTCTTCCTCTACAGAGGATGGAATGGTTAGATAGCATCACCAACTCAACCGACATGAATTTGAGAAAACTCCAGGAGGTAGTGAAGGACAGAGGAGCCTGGCGTGCTGCAGTCCATGAGGTCACAAATAGTTGGACAAGACTTAGTGACTGAACAACAACAGAGGACAGTTTTTGTGAGAAAGCTTCTAAGAAGAGGGATTTTCCACACACGTTTCTAGGTTCTTTCCTCTTGGTCAAAGCATGAAGTGAGAAATTCTGATGGTGGGTGCTAACCCATTGGCTCATGTTTTTCGATTAAGATAGCTAATCTAAAGTAAACCCATACATGTCAGAAATGTGGCATCTCTTTTCTTTCTTCTCCTTCCTGGAACAGTAGCAGGCAGTGACCTGGGCAAGTGTCTAGTCTGAAGATTCTGTTCTGTGGAACATGTCTGGACCGGAGTGGGAGTGTCAGAGGAATGGGATATAGAGAAGTCACAGTTCATTTCACTCTTGTACCAAGCCAATTTCTCCAGCATCAACAATGAGTATAGAACATACTGTGTAGGAGAAAAATACCTGTCATCTGGTCAGAGATGGTTTTTCTGTCCCTGGATAAGATAGGATAAAATGTTCAAAATTAGCTTACTATCTCAAATCAGAGAAAGAAGATTTTCTTAGTAGAAACTGGAGGATTGGACATATTCTTGACATAAATCTGATAATATAGAAATCAGATCTGTATGCTAAGGCTTTGCAGTGGTTAGCAAACCATAGATTTGAGGAACCTTGTCAAGAAACCTGGTTATATTTTACCTAGCAATAAGAGATATGCTGAATGGCATCTTCCTGGATGTATTTTATTAAAACAATACTAATGCCACCAAAAAAATGCAAAATGAAACAAAAAAAGCCTTCTATCGTTTACCTAAGACAAATTTTGGTTGTTATTCTGTATGGAGTGAAGATTTACTAATACCTGAATTAATGGAGCTAAATAGTGATTACTTAAAGGCAAGTCTTCTAATAGCTGGTTATCTGCTGTATTATATTTTAATACAAGATAAAATGTGGTTAAGATATAAATTGCTCACTTTCCCTGTAAGATATATCTATGTTTTGAAGAAGGCAATGAATAAAACCTTTAGAAACATGAAAGATATCATGTATATACTATTTTTAAGATAAAGCCATATTCATTCATTCCACAAAATCTTATGTTTTGTCAGACACTGTTCAAAGCAGTGAGAATATAATGATGAACTAGACTAAGTTCCTGCTCTTAAAGAAATGACAAGGGAATTGAATATTGCCAGGAGCATGTCTGAGCTCTCTTTGTCTATCATTTCTGCTCCTCTCTGAGTGCTACCTTTGTTTCACTAGGATTGCTTTCTTTATACTGTGAAAGCAGAGTTGCCTACAGTTCTTGGGTGTCCAGCTTTTCAAGCTTCAAAAACTGATTTTTTTTTCAATTTTTCCATTTTCCCTGGCTATCCATTTCTTATGCAGTACATAGTGATTGAAATATGTGTCTAAATTTATAAAAAAGGTCACAGCCTCCTTTGAAAACTATAGTCATAGTGAAAGGAAGAACATTTCCTGAAGAAGTGTCAGTAGAGTACTCAAAAGACCAAACAGTATACAGCAAAGAGCACCTGATAAATTCTTCAAATACACAATTTACATTATCAGGAGGTATAGGAAACAAAAGAAATGATCAGGGGGAAAAGGAAGCTCAAAAAGTCTCAAAAAGCCACAGTTACACAGCTCAAAAATTTGAGTAGATATTTCAACTTCTGTCCAGGGCAGAGAAGCCAGAATACAGAGCTTGAGTCAAGTAAATGAACTGCCTGTTAGGTCAAAATAAAACACTTATCAAAGAGAAGATATTTCTAAGTTTCTATAGCACATCAGCTATGATGCTCAAATCAAATTTTTAAAATATTACATATGAAAAGAAACAGAAAGATATGGCTTGGGAAAAACAGTTAAAGACAATAGAAGCTGATGTCTGGATGACTCAGATGTTGAAATTAATTTACAAAAAGGACTCAAAAGAACCTACTGTAAATATGTTCCTAGCTTTAAAGTAGAAGATGGTCATAATAAATAAATAGATAATACTAGCAAAGAAATAGAAACTAAAACAAACTAAATAAAAATTCCAGAACTGAAAGGAATAAAATATCTGAATTTTAAAATTCACTGGATTGGTTTTGAAGCACATCAGAGATTCCAGAAGAAAGAGACCAAAGAAAGGGGCCAAAGATCAATAAGGAAATAGAAGACTTTAGCAATGCTATAAACCAACTAAACCTAACATATATCTATAATACAGAAAATACATTTTCTCATGGAGCATTCTCTGGTAGAGACCTTATTTTAGGCCATAAAATAAGTACCAATAAGTTAAGAAATTAAACCATGCAAAGCATGTCTTCTAACCATAAAGAATGAAATTAGAAATCAGCAATAGAAGGAAAATTTAGGAAATTAAAAAACATGTGGAAATTAAATGATACACTCCTAAATCATTAATAGATAAAAGAAGAACTCCCAAAAGGAATTAGAAAATACATGAAGATGAATAAAAACAAAAATATTGACAAAACACAGAAAATCTTTTAGGATGTAGCAGAAGCAGTCCTGTGTGGGAAATTTGCAGCTATACACATGTACATATAAAAAGAACAATGTAAAATGAATAACCTAGCTTTTTAACTTAAGAAACTAGAAGAAGAAAAGTAAACTCAATATAAAGTGGCAGGAAGGAAATAATGACAAAGGCTAGAGTAAAAATAAGTATCATAAAATGGATGTTAGAAAAACAAAGCCACAGTTGTGTCTTCAAAATGATTGACAAAATTGGCAATCTTTTAGCTGGATTGAATAAGGGATAGGAGGAAATTACTAACATCGGGAATAAAAGAGGGGACATCACAACTGACCCGACAGAAAAAATAAGAATTACAAGGGAATACTATAAACAATCGTGTGCTAATAAATTCAATAACCTAGGTAAAGTAGCCAGAATGACACCACCTAGGTAGAAAGATACAAACTACCCAAACTAAATAAAAAAAGAATTTAAATTCTGAAGAAGTCTATAGCAAGCAAAGCAATTACATTTTTTAATACAAAAATCTTCCCACAAAGAAAGCCCAGATTCAGATGGTTTCACTACTGAGTTTTACCTAACATTTCAAGAAGATTTATTGAAACATTCCCACTGTATCCCCCCCACCCCAACACATACACACACGTGCAAAACAAGAAGAAACGGAAGCATAAAGAGGAGGAGGAGGAAGCGAGGAAGAAAATCGGGCAGAGCGCCAGTATTAGATGGATACCAAAACCAGATTAAGACTTCACAAGGAGAAAAAATTTCAGACTTATGTTCCCATGAACCTAGACTCAAATGTCCTGAACAAAACATCACTTTCAAATTGAATGAATCCATGTTATGCATTCTAAGTCGCATCAGTAGTGTCCGACTGTTTGCAACCCTACTGTAGTCCACCAAGCTCCTCTGTCCATGGGATTCTCCAGGCAGGAATACTGGAGTGGGTTGTCAGGCCCTCCTCCAGGAGATCTTCCTGACCGAAGGACTGAACCCCCATCTCTTAAGTCTCCTGCGTTGGCGACCGGTTCTTTCCACTAGTGCCACCTGAGAAGCCCAAACTGAATCCAGTGACATATAAAAAGGATTATACTTTGTCACCACATAAAATACCCCACTCCAGTACTCTTGCCTGGAAAATTCCATGGACGGAGGAGCCTAGTGGGCTACAGTCCATGGGGTCACGAAGAGTCGGACACGACTGAGCGACTTCACTTTCACTTTTCACTTTCATGCGCTGGAGAAGGAAATGGCAGCCCACTCCAGTATTCTTGCCTGGAGAATCCCGGGGACGGGAGCCTGGTGGGCTGCCGTCTATGGGGTCACACAGAGTTGGACACGACTGATGTGACTTAGCAGCAGCAGCAGCAGGGTTCATCCAGAAAAGCAAAACTGGAGTAATATCAGAAAATCTTTTATATATTACAGCATATCAATAGAATAAAGGGCAAAAACTCTTCTGTGTCTCAATAAACACAGAAAGAGTATTTGACAAAATCCAACAGAAATGAGAAGCACAACTTCCTCATCTAGTAAAGAGTGTCTCTGATAAATCCACAGCTTAGTATCACATTCAATTGTGAAAAACTGAAAGTCATATTATAAAGTTATAAAATTGTTGACTTTCACAGTGAGTAGATGAAGACTCCTAACCAAGTGATGAGTAGAGGGTTGTTCTAATTTTGTTGTTTGTTTTTTAAGAGTCAGGGGTGTTAGGAGCAAAGAAATAGAAATATTTATTTTAATATCTAGCGAAGGTTCAATTAAGAACCATATGGAAGTTATTTTTCAATAGGAAATATTAGATGACAGAGACTTTTCTATGTGAATAACTCCTTATACATTTTAATAGACTAACATCAAACATTCTTTTTGTTTTGATCAAACCTGTATTTTAAATTCTTTCAGGATTCATGAAACAAATTTAGTAAACATGTGTCACAGGGAAAACTTTTCAGCCTTAACATCTACTCTCAAGTTTTAGGTTTTGGAGGCTAAATTATTCATTTCCTCCCTTTAGTTTCGAATGAAAGGTAAAAAACATATATACTGACTCATTTACTTAATTCAGCTCACAATTATCACTGCAGAATTTGACACTGTCACTTTGAGGGGCCACTGATTCATCGGTACTGAAGTAAGAAGTTAGATATAGTAGAAATAGTTTGTATTCTCTGTTCAGTAGCATTTTTTAATTACCATGCCATTTAATGTCTTCCCTTAAGAAATTTTAAAATAAGTTCTCTCTTTCCAGGCCACTAGGTTGTGTGTCTTAAAAGTGGTGATGTAATACTTCTCAAAGTAAAATTAGTAACATATAGAAAAGTATGAAATCTCCAAAGTAACTAACGAAGTAAAATCACAAAAGTTCACATTTTCTCACTTTCACTTTTTAGAAAAAGTTTGACTTCTTTCACTTTAGTGCAAAGACCATATTAGAATAACTAAAGTGAAGCAAAAGTGTTAGCCACTCAGTCCCTTCCAGCTCTTTGCAACTCTGCGTACTATACCCCACCAGTCTTCTCATCCATGGAATTCTCCAGGCATGAATACTGGAGTGGGTTGCCATTCCCTTCTCCAGATCTTGCTGACCCTAGATTCGAACCCAGGTCTCCTGCATTGCAGGCAGATTCTTTACCTTCTGAGTTACCATGTTAACTCAGAATAACTAAAGGCCAGAACAAAAACTACCTATAGCTCCATCACCTAATGAATTCAGTATCTTTATTTAAGGTGTGCCTCGATTGTGCCTGCATACAAATTCTATTTTTATGTGTATATGGCAATACTCTAGATAGAATGTTATTCTATACATATAGTATCATGCATGCATTGCTGTTCTGACACAGCATTTTTTTCTTGTCTTTTTCTTTCCTTTTTTTTTTTTTTTTCACTCTCCAGCTTCCTAGTCAAGGTGTTCAATGTTAACAAAGTTAACAAGTTTGGCCCTCTTTATCCACAGGTTCCACAACCCTGGATAAGGAGAACTGATTGTACTGTGCATTTTATGAAAGGCCTTTGAGCATCTGCAGATTTGGGGGCCCTGGAAACAATGCCCCAGGGATAATGAGGACCAACCGTATCCTTTTATGTCTTTGCATGCTCAACAGTGTGTACAAATATACATGATCAAAGATCTATCTGAATCATAACTGGGTTGCTCAGCAAATGGAGCATAAAACTGATACACCACTTTGATTTCTTTCATCAGTGTTTTATAGTTTTCTGTGTATAGATCTTTTGTTTCTTTAGGTAGATATACTGCTAAGTATTTTATTCTTTTTGTTGCAATGGTGAATGGTATTGTTTCCTTAATTTCTCTTTCTGTTTTCTCATTGTTAGTGTATAGGAATGCAAGGGATTTCTGTGTGTTAATTTTATATCCTGCAATCAAAGAGGACACAAACAGATGGAGAAATATACCGTGTTCATGGATTGGAAGAATCAATATTGTCAAAATGGCTATGCTACCCAAAGCAATCTATAGATTCAATGCAATCCCTATCAAGCTACCAAAGGTATTTTTCAGAGAACTAGAACAAATAATTTCACAATTTGTATGGAAATACAAAAAACCTCAAATAGCCAAAGTAATCTTGAGGAAGAAGAATGGAACTGGAGGAATCAACCTGCATGACTTCAGACTCTACTACAAAGCCACAGTCATCAAGACAGTATGGTACTGGCACAAAGACAGAAATATAGATTAATGGAACAGAATAGAAAGCCCAGAGATAAATCCACGAACCTATGGACATCTTATCTTCGACAAAGGAGGCAAGGATATACAATGGAAAAAAGACAACCTCTTCAACAAGTGGTGCTGGGAAAACTGGTCAACCACTTGTAAAAGAATGAAACTAGAACACTTTCTAACACCATACACAAAAATAAACTCAAAATGGATTAAAGATCTAAATGTAAGACCAGAAACTATAAAACTCCTAGAGGAGAACATAGGCAAAACACTCTCTGACATAAATCACAGCAGGATCCTCTATGACCCACCTCCCAGAATATTGGAAATAAAAGCAAAAATAAATAAGTGGGACCTAATGAAACTTAAAAGCTTTTGCACAACAAAGGAAACTATAAGCAAGGTGAAAAGACAGCCCTCAGATTGGGAGAAAATAATAGCAAATGAAGAAACAGACAAAGGATTAATCTCAAAAATATACAAGCAGCTCCTGCAGCTCAATTCCAGAAAAATAAATGACTCAATCAAAAAATGGGCCAAAGAACTAAACAGACATTTCTCCAAAGAAGACATACAGATGGCTAACAAACACATGAAAAGATGCTCAACATCACTCATTATCAGAGAAATGCAAGTCAAAACCTCAATGAGGTACCATTACACGTCAGTCAGAATGGCTGCTATCCAAAAGTCTACAAGCAATAAATGCTGGAGAGGGTGTGGAGAAAAGGGAACCCTCTTACATTGTTGGTGGGAATGCAAACTAGTACAGCCGCTATGGAGAACAGTGTGGAGATTTCTTAAAAAACTGGAAATAGAACTGCCATATGACCCAGCAATCCCACTTCTGGGCATACACACCGAGGAAACCAGATCTGAAAGAGACACGTGCACCCCAATGTTCATCGCAGCACTGTTTATAATAGCCAGGACATGGAAGCAATCTAGATGCCCATCTGCAGATGAATGGATAAGGAAGCTGTGGTACATATATACCATGGAATATTACTCAGCCATTAAAAATAATTCATTTGAATCAGTTCTAATGAGATGGATGAAACTGAAGCCCATTATACAGAGTGAAGTAAGCCAGAAAGATAAAGACCAATACAGTATACTAATGCATATATATGGAATTTAGAAAGATGGTAACGATAACCCTATATGCAAAACAAAAAAAGAGACACAGCGAGGTACAGTGTGTGTGGGTGAAAATGGAGTTTTGGAATTGAACTCCTTGCCTGTGAATGTTCCCTAAATAATTGTTGTGCATATGAAACCTGTATAATAAAAAGTATTCTCGATAGAAGCTGTGAAAAAAGAAAACTGATACACCATAACCTGAATGTTCTATTAATTTAGTCATATACATTTAATTTAAATGGGCTTCCTTGGTGGCTCAGTGGTAAAGAATCTGCCTGCCAATGCATCCAATGAAGGGACTGACCTGGGTTCAGTCCCTGGGTCAGGAAGATCTCCTGGAAAAGGAAATAGCAACCCACTCCAGTATTCTTGCCTAGGAAATGCCATGGACAGAGGAGCCTGACTGGCTACAGTCCATGGAACTTGCAAAAGAATCAGACATGACTTAGCAACTAAACAGCACAATACATTCAAACACATCCTCTGTATTTCTTGGAGTGTAAGCCAGCTGACTTTAAAGTTTGCTGTATAAGTCACAAAGATTTCCAGCTTCAGTTTCTTTCAAGTGGATCAAGATTTTTAAGACATTTCCTAATCAATTTAGTGTAGAGCTTTCCTGTATTTTTGTAATTTTCTTCTCTGATCTTTTCAGTGTTCTTGCCCATGCTGAAATGATCAATATATGGTTCTAGTGAATTTCATTTATGGAGTCTTTTCAAAGTTAATTTTCTTTTTCATGAAGCAACAATTCTTCTTATTACAGTTATTTATAATCACTTTCTGTAACTTTTTATTAGATGTCAAAATTGCACTAACAGTAGCATATGGCACAAAGGAATTTGGTAACAAACATAGCTGACGCTTAGTAAGTAAAGGTAGGAACAGAACTGTATGGACAAGTGCATGGAACCAACTTTCAGGGAGTAATTCATGTGCCTAAGGCACGTTTTATAGAGAATGGACAACATAGATGAGTAGATGCGTCTTCTAGGTGGAAGATGGTTGAAAGAACTAACATTTGCATGTTTTTTGTCATTGTTTTATGTAAGTGAAATTATCCAATATACTTTCATGAGCAGCTCGCTTTTCTCATTTAATGACACAATTGCTATCTGTCCAGAACAATATCTTAGGTCTAATTCATTCTTTTTGATAGCTAAATGATATTTCATAAAGTGGAGTTGTTAAAAATGCAGTCAACCTTCCTTTATTAAAGAACATTCAGAGTATTTTCATGTTTGGCCACTTCAAACAAAATTTAAAGGAGATTATTATCTATACATCCTCAGATACTGCTGCATTTATTCGTAAAGGATAAATTCTCTAAAGTTTGTTCTTGTCTTTCAATTTCTTCTTTTAATGTCCTTAAGTTTTAAGTATTATTATGCAATATTTTAAAACAAGGTCAAGGCTCAAACTGAGTAATTGGAATTCATGTTTACACTTGGCAAGATTTTCACCAGTGTGAAATCAACCAGTCTATGGGGCAACTGCTGATAATTTTGAATCCACCAGTATTCAGAAGGTTATCATCTATCTATTAGCTTGAATAGTTTTGTAAGTAAATTTCCCTGGTCCCTGTACTCCTTGCAAATGAAGAGTGCTACATCTAGGACAGCTCTCACTTATTTCTATAATTTATTTGACTGAAAAATTTGTCCTTGAGTCCAAAGAGAGAACAAGTAAAACATTATATTGAGTTAATATGGGGAAACAAGAAGCATTTAAATACATAAAATGTTAGAATAATATAAATCTAAACACATGATTTCCACTTCTTGCAAATCAGAACAATATAATGTAAAAGTTAGGTCTGTTTTTTATGTCCCATGATAAAGTGATTTATTTTGAATTTTACTGTTAATATGGGTCAATGGGCTCTGACATACCAGCATGTGATCTGGTCTCCTTGCACAACATTAATAAGCCATCTTAAGGAGATTCGAGACTTGCAAACATCCCACGAAAGCTTCAGGGCCACCAGATTACAAGACTGTTCCCTCTAATGACTCCAATCAGCTGCAGTGTGTGAACATCTAATGACATCAGTTGTTGATTCTACAAGTCACACTTTCACGTGCTTCAGCATAGAGGAGACCTGATGTAGCAACATGATTGTGGCTCTCTTGATGAATATCATTAGCTGTGTAAGTTTTATAATAAACAGAAACCTTGGGAGTTGGGCTTTGTTGTAGTTTTTTCTTTATTCATTTTAGACAGACAATAAGAAGCCCGGAGTTATGAAAACATAGCTTACATGTTTTCATTTATTGCAATAAGAAGTATTCTGTTTAATGAAGTATATCTGTGCATTGACAGTTCAGAGAAAGTGTGCATACCTTAGGGCTTCCCTGCTGGCTCAGATGGTAAAGATTGCTTGCAATCTGGGAGACCTGGGTCCAGTCCTTGAGTTGGGAAGATCCCCTGAAGGAGGGCATGGCAACCCACTCCAGCATTCTTGCCTGGAGAATCCCCAGGACAGAGGAGCCTGGAGGGCTACAGTCCCTGGGGTTGCAGAGCTGGAAACACCTGAACGAATAAGCACAGCACAACAGCATGCGTAACTCAAGTTTGGTTTTGCCTCCCACTCGCACAAATCTGATTTAAGAAAGAACAGTGATGAAGTCTGTCTTAAGAATTTTATTAGTGTTTGGCAGACAGAAATCAGCTACTGTGAATTTGTGTCAATCTTGAAGTATTTACATAGAGAATGGCTACACAGGTAAAAAATAAATACAAAGGTGACCAGATGTCCTTGTATGCTATATTATGATAAAATCCTTATCGTGGAAGTCAATATGAAACTTCAATTCTTGGATTAAAGGAAATGAAGTTGTATATCCCCATTCATCAAATCACTTGCTAAGAGAGACCTAACCGTAATTTTTACGGCCCAGTAATTCCTGCCTGTGGTCTTTATGTTATTTTCCACTCAGGATTTTTGCCCAAACTGCTGTATTCCAAGTCCTTAGTAGATAGAGTGGAGAAGCATTGCAGGAAAATGGGATGTTGCTTGTAGGAACGGTTTCAAAGTCAGTGATATGCTTAACCCACAGATCTCAAAAGCAGAGCCACTCTGATTTGCAGCATTTGCTAATTTCCACAATGTAAGTATTCTCATTACAAAAGATTTCCAGCCATCAACTCGATGTCCCTAAATGCAGATTTGGGAGGAGATGCTAACAACTGACTCTCATAAGCTAGCACAAGGGCTTCCCAGGTGGCATTAGTGGAAAAGAACCCACTTGTCACTATAGGGGATATAGAGATATGCGTTCAACCCTGGGTCAGGAAGATCCCCTAAAGGAGGGTATGGGAACCCACTCCAGTATTCTAGCCTGGCAAATCTCATGGATAGAGGAGCCTGGTGGGCTACAATCCATGGGGTCACAGAGTCAAGCACAGCTGAAGCGACTTAGCACATCCACACAGTATTCTATGTACTCATGTAAGATGATAGATAGACTACAGAATAGGTAGATATAGACAGAATATAGAATAGATATATGGGTATAATGTGGATCTATTGAATATAGAATCAATTTATTCTATCCCTTGATCTTCTGTGAGTTTGGGAAATCACTCAACTACTCAGCACAGAGTTTACACAGCAGAGTTTACTTCTCAACCACAGATATTATTTTGCACTCTTCTTCTTAGAAGATGTTAATGATAACCTTATATGCAAAACAGAAAAAGAGACACAGATGTGCAGAACAGACTTTTGGACCCTGTGGGAGAAGGTGAGGTTGGGATGTTTCGAGAGAACAGCATGTATATTATCTATAGTGAAACAGATCACCAGCCCAGGTGGGATGCATGAGACAAGTGCTCGGGCCTGGTGCACTAGGAAGACCCAGAGGGATCGGGTGGAGAGGGAGGTGGGAGGGGGGATCGGGATGGGGAATACATGTAACTCCATGGCTGATTCATGTCAATGTATGACAAAACCCACTACAATATTGTAAAGTAATTAGCCTCCAACTAATAAAAATAAATGAAAAAAAAAAAATAAATTAAAAAAAAAAGAAGATGTTGACTAGGGTAAATGATAAGTATGTTTTGAGCAGTAAGTGGTCACTAATACCAGCACAGACTATAGAACAATACTGACAAATAAGACATTCTACACCGATGGAAATGTACTATATGCACAGTTCAGTTGAAAATTCAGTTTCTCAATTGAACTAGCCACCAAGAATCTGCCTGCAATGTAGGAAATCCCTGCTCGATTCCTGGGTCAGGAAGATCTGCTGGAGAAGGGATAAGCTACCCACTCCAGTATTCTTGGGCTTCCTTGTGGCTCAGCTGGTAAAGAATCTGCCTGCAATGCGGGAGACCTGGGTTTGACCCCTGGGTTGGGAAAATCCCCTGGAGAAGGGAAAGGCTACCCACTCCAGTATTCTGGCCTGGAGAACTCCATGGACTGTATTATCCGTGAGGTCACAAACAGTCGGACACCACTGAGTGACTTTTGCTTTCAGCTTTCCAGTGCTTAATTGCCATGTTATTAAATTAAATTAAATCTAAATTTAAATGGCCACTTAAACTAGAGGCTCCCATTTTGGAAGTGTAGATCTAGAAGTTGAACAACCAATGCTTATTCCTTCTTCATCAGCAAAATTAACAATCAGCCAACAATTCTGTCCCATGTAGTGACGAACATGGCATTTTGGAAATAAAAACTGTTCTACAAATCTTTAACACTATGTTTTTAGCTAATAGTGACTAAAATAGAAACTGTGTATGCTTTCACAAGAACCCGATTAATTCACAGTTTTCAGTATTATCTTCCATCTTATTTAAAACATTTTCAGTCCTAAAACTCCCATAAACCAAAATTCAAAACAAAACTTTCTTAGAAAATATTTATTTCTAGGAAAATCTATTCTAGAAAGTTTAGTTAAGTTGGGAGAAGAAAATATATTGTGTTAGCAAATAAATTGTTTGAAACCCACAATGTATGTTTTAATGGCTAATGTGATTTTATAGTGTTTATTAAAACCCAATTTCTAAATGTATGTTCACTGTATTTTTGAGGTTGGAAATGCATAGATTTTTCAGGATATAGCTTTTCAAAGAATTTTATTTCCTTTCACAACAGGAATTTAAAATATAGATGAAAATTTAGCTAGAGGAAGGGAGAGTAAATGGGAAAAATGAGTGCAATTGTGGCAAATAAGTAAATATTTGAAAGAAATCTTACCTCTTCAGGATTCATAAAAACACCTTTTTTTCCTATCAGTTTAAAAATGTATGCTGCTAGTATAGGGCTTCCCTGGTAGCCCAGTTGGTAAAGAATATGCCTGCAATGCAGGAGACCTGGGTTCGATGCCTGGGTTGGGAAGATCCCCTGGAGAAGGGAATGAATCCATTCCAGTATTCTTGCCTGGAGAATTCCATGGACAGAGGAGCCTGGCAGGCTACAGTCCATGGGGTCACAGAGTCAGACACAACTGAGTGATTAAGCACTACACAGCATAACACAGTAATATAAACATATGAAGAGTTATGTAACACTTAGAAATGTAGCTAACATCATCTTTTAAACTGAAAATTGATACTTAGTTGAGAACCAATTTACCAGAATGTTCTAAAATTTAGTTTCAGTTTAAAAATAGCCTGTGGCAAGCCTAAACTTGGCAAAATAACTTCTCCAACTGTTTCCTAAAATATTTTTGGATCTGATTTAAAGCAAAACAAAATAAAAAACAGCAACAAAAATATCTATAATTCAAAATCATTCACTGAAGCTTTTACAGCTATGTTTTTTGTTTGCTGATCTTCCATTATGCCGCATTGATCTCTTGGCAAAACTGTTTGAGCTATCCAAATCATATACTTGGAAAACAATATGCATTTTGCTTACCTGTCCAAGAAGAGCTTTGAAAAAAGCCCTCCTACTTCTCCAATTAAAATGTCAAAGGTATACACGAAGCCTTTTGGCTGGTAAAGTCAATGATAATGAAACATAGGTTTAGTTTAATTCATTTTTCTAAAGTGCCAGATGACTAGCTTACATTGAATTCAGTCCAGGTTCAAAAGTACAATTGGTGTCCGCCCAAATTCTCAGCCAAAAACAAACACGGAATCTGTTGCCACGGGCTTTGTTTGGGTTTCAGGTGAAAGGCCCTTGCCATATGGTATCCTTGGGGCAGGGTTTTTGTTCTGGTGGGTGAGCATGGATGTGTGTGTGTGTGCTTTATAATACTGCAAACATCCTTCAGTTGTAACGCAAACAAAGAAAAAGTAATCCACTCATTGCTAGAACCTCTATAGACCACCAACTGTTGAGTACTATTAAAGTTACACAGCACATTAAACAAATAGAAGTTCATGTTCAAGATAGTAATTCACCAATGAATTCTTTATTTGCCCTTGACATCTTGTTTTCTTTTCACCACCAAATGTCTGTGCATTTATAATTAATGAATTGACACTGTATTATTAATATAAAATTCAAGATATTTTGCAGTAGACCAGTGTACTTATTCCAAGTGTTGCACCCCAAATGTTTATTAAACATCATTTGCCTGTGATAGCATACTTTGGTTTGATGTAAAAAATACTTGACTTAAAAATAGCAAGTAAGTTGGACTGAATAACAAATAAATGGATGCTTATGGAAGACTCTATTAAATAATTAAAATATAAATATCCCAATATGATCAATATATTTAGTAGTATACCCAATAGATATGAAAAATTTAACAATTTTCTTCTAATTACTCAATTAAGTCATTATCAAGGCCCTGTCAAGTTTAAGCATTGCAGAAGGAGAAGAGGGCATCAGAGGATGAGATGGCTGGATAGCATCATTGGTGCAATGGACATGAACTTGGACAAACTCTGGGAATGATGAGGGACAGAGGGGCCTGGCGTGCTGCAGTCCATGGGGTCGCAAAGAGTCAGACACGACTGGGTGACTGAACAATAACAACAAAGGCCTTACAGGAAACAGACATAAAACAAAAAATCCACACTAAAAATACAAAGAGTTTTCTTGTCTAATAGAAATACATATGAAACAACAGTGAATATTATAGGCAGAACATAATCATAAGTATAAATAATAGAATAGGATTAAAAGCACAGGGATATAAATAAGTCCTGGAAGTGTCCATAAGGAGGTAGGATTTAATGCAATTTTAAGAATTGAATAGATTTTGCATAGAAGGACTCAGATATGGGACATTATTTCAGATATAGTAATAGCATGAAGGAAACCAAGGAGATGGGAAGGAATATGCTAGTTTACTGGTAAGTATGAACATAGGCAGAGCTAGCCTGGAAGGCTATATACAGTTAAGATATCTGCATTGGCAGGATTTGTCAGAGCCTGATCAAGGCACTTAGGTTTGATGTGGTAAAAAAGTGTTTTCAGTGAGGTCTGGGATTAGAGATGAGTGCATTTGAGGCCTCTGAAGGCATCTGGTTAGACAAGGAAGGTGGTTCCCTAGGAAAACTCCACATTATCCTATTTGATATATGGAAAGACTTTGTTAAGATTTTGATGGCTAAATTGCATAGATTTGGTGGCTAAATTATTTAATTTAGAAAAGTTTAGATAGACAATTGCAAACTGTTAAGATTTTGATGGCTAAATTGCATAGATTTGGTGGCTAAATTATTTAATTTAGAAAAGTTTAGATAGACAATTGCAAACTTCTAGCTCCTTCAACACATCACAGGAAAATTTGGTCCCATGTAAACACCTGCAGTACATTTATAGTGCAATGATTTTATCTTCCTGACATTGTGAGTCTTAGTAAGTTATTTACAGAGGACAAAACTTTAGAAACCTTGACTTTAGTTTGTACCTCCACTTTTGCTATACTATATTTGCAACATAACCAACAAACATGTCCCCAAATAACAAATTAAGTTAGTTGATCCTGCTGACCCTATGGAGGAAATATAGTACAGAAATTTGAGTGTTAAGTTGCTTCTGTTCAACATTTTAAAAGGATAAACTTTTCAAGATAATTACAATAAGAGTTTCCTCTTATCATTTTTGCACTCTCTGTGAGTTCAAAGACTAATTTAAAAATATTTTTTCACATGTAGTAGCTTCACATATGTCTTTTTTACCCTGGGCCTTCATACATCTAGCACATGTCAAAAACCTAATGTGCAAGATACATGGTTGATTCATCATCCATCTCATGAGAGTTTTGGTTAGATTCACCTGAATAATTCTGCTTCTAAAATTAAGTTAAAAGTCAAGCTCCTGCTAGATAGCATGACTTTCTAATGAATCTGGCACTAAACACCTCTCCAGAAGTTACCAAGATCTAGGCTTCAAACATCCTAACTTATATTCCTATTCTTAGGTTAATTCTTTAGCTAGCTAACTAGTTGGGTAATTGGGCATTTGTCAGAGTTTTCTTTTTGAAATTTTATATTTAAGAATCAGGGAAAATTTTTTTAAAAACCGCTACAGACTAAAAGTAGCATTGAGACTCTTACTTTGGACAAAAACTGTCAGAAACAATTATAATCAGTTGGAGATTTTATAATATAAACCAATTAATATAGATTCTAAATAGAATAAAGTTTTTAATTTTCCTCAGGATAAAACATGTTCAAAATGTATTTACAAATTATCCTGAACTCTAAGTCAACCTTAAGATCCACCTCAAGTGAACACATAAGCAGTTCATCGACTTATAAGCTCTTTTGGAGTCAATTTTTCCAAAATTTAAAGACAGAAAAATTGAGTAAAAGTATCATATACACAGTTCTCCTCTTTGGAGGTCACCACCTCTTCACAATCTCTGACACATTCCTGGAAGAACTAAAGAATTGTTTCATCTCTGTTGGAAGCAGTCATTACCATCAGAGAGTCAGCCGCCCCCTGCACTGTTGAAGCTCAGCATCTCCCAACCTCCACCAGAGCCACCAGGGAAATCAGTAAGCAAGTGGGATAGGAGACAAGAAATAGAAATGAGACATCCCCAAACCCTCTCAACCATGCACTCTCCTTCCTTTTCCCTTCCCAACCCATCCATGAAAACTTCAGGCCATGGAAAAGGCCAAGAAATACCCCAGAATAAAATGGACTCAGTAACATAGTGCTTTTGCTTACAAAAACAGGGAGGTTTTGGCACTAACATCACCCCACCCCACTACTGTTTTTCTCAAACTCCTGATTTCTCCTACTTCTCTGACATTCCCATTTTCAACTGTCTACAGCCTTATCAATTTATCCACCAAATAAGGTTTCCAGATCTCTCATTTCTTTCCTCTACCTTCACATTGCCTTTTTAAAATATTTATTTACTTTAATAGGAGGATAATTACTTTACAATATTGTGATGGCTTCTGACATACCTCCATTGCCATTTTAATTAATTGTTGTTCTCTCTTTACTGAACTGTTGCAGGAGCCTTTGTTTGTTGTCTCTGATTTCATCTTCCTGGTTCTATTTATTCTCCATGCTGCTGCCAGGATGATTTTTCTAGGCTTTTAAATCTCATTATCTAATTATTCTGCTTTTATAAAATAAGCAAAAAGACACAATTTCCATTGCTTCCTTGTGCCGAAGGGGTTGATAGATTTCACCATGACATTGAAGTCTTCATGACCTGCTTCCAGTCTCAGGTAAAGATGTCTCATCCCCTCCTCTGCCATACCTACTCTGTTTTCCACCAACTCAGAACCTTCCTGGGACTTCCCTGGTGGTCCAGTGGCTAAGACTACACTCCCAAATCAGTGGGCCTGGGTTCGATTCTTCATCAGGGAACTGGATTCCACAAGAAACAACTAAGACTTGGCAGAGTCAAATAACACACCACTTACTTTCTTACTCACGTAAGTTTGCATCTGACATCCTTCCAGACTGGCAAGAATATCAGGATTAGCATTTATTGAGCTCATTCAATTTGCCAAGCATGTCATCTGCACAGCATTTCAAAGATATAAGGATGATTGCTTTTATTTTGCAGGCAAAGAAACAAAGGAGGAGAAAATTGTCCAGACACCTGGCCATGATTGATGATGTTGCCTGGTTTAAAATCTTTGTCATTTTTCCTGTATGGAATGCCCTACACCTAATTTTTTTTTTGCTTGAAAACTTCTTTAAATCTTACTTTATGTTTAGCTTTTCTCCAAAGGCTTCAGGCAGAAGAATGGACTTTTTATAGTGTCATAATACCTGTTGGAGTGGTCCCAGAATTTCTGTATGGGGAGCTCCAGGGAGCAATACATTTGAAAAGAAAGGAGAGTGGGGACAGGCAAGATTTATCTTGAAGTTTTGTTTACATAATGAGCACACTGTCTCTAGTCTATGTTTTATGCTCACGAAGATGATGTGGTTGCAAATGTCCCCAGGTAACCTATTTGTTGGCCTTGCAATATGTCCTCTCTCATGATACAAGTTATATTCAAATTTTCTGCTAATATATATAACTGTCAGGTTAAAGCAGTAAGTTCCTTAAGATTTTGCACACCTTTTTCATTTTTCTATTCCATGCCCTTGTCAGGGACGTGGCTTTGTGGTCAGTGGGTATGGGACGAATGAAAATAGGACTGAATGGAATGGTTATTTCCTGTCATGACAACTTTTTAGAATATTTTTATTCCACTTCCTCAGAAACCAGTTTGGAGATTTGGTGTTTTCAATTATCAAGAACTATAGTTCTAACTATCTGTTAACACTATGCATGGCTATTTTAGTAATTAGGTTTTAATACATTTAAACAAATAGGTCACTTTAATATCCAAAGTCAATGATCCATTCATCCAAGTAAGTGCCATAATTTGCTTCTGAAAAGATAGCTTCACAGTTAATTCACTTCAATCTTTTTAATAGCTAGCTATATTTCTATTATTATAATTCAATTGAAATTAAGCATTTAAAAAAATTAAGCTTGTAACTTGCATAGGTTGGATGAAAATAGTTATTGCCAATTGTGAAAGTTCTAAAAAAACAAATCACCTTGAAGTGGAAAATCATTAAAAAAAGGATAGGACTATAATTCTCATGGGAAAGCTAAGAACTAAGATCCTGATATGTTATTTCAGATTTTAAGGGAGAAAGTTGATAGAGATCACATGCAGATCATTGCATTTTCATACATTCAGTGAAATAAGACAGGAAATAATCATAATATTTTAATTCTCTCACTGATGTTATGATGAACACAGTGACTGCTATTTGAGTTTCTATCAAGCAAAACACTAGATTCTCAGCATAAACTATCCCATTTAAGTACTGCAAATATACTCTAAGGTAGATAATGCTCTCCCATCTGTATTGATAAGGACACCGAGATTCTGATAGTTTACACAATTGCCTAAAGTAAGGAAATAAGATTTGAGGCCATGACTTGACATGTGTCTTCTATAACTTATCTGATGCCATCTTGCTCTTATATCCATAAATTCTGCTGAGTTATTTCAGACAAAAGTAGCTCTTTAAGTTCACAGTATCATTTAGCATCATAAGCATTCATAGAACCTAGTTTTATAATGCCTGAATTTACTTCATAAAATTCTTTTGAGGTTGAAATAGTGGAATCAATGTAAAGCAGTCAGGCTGGTTCAAGGCTTGAAATAAGAACTCAGTAAAATTTATATGGTGATGACTTATTCCTACCTATCCATTTTTTAGTGATTCATGAAGAAATCAGCTCTGAGAAATCAAATGCCAAGAACCCACAGAGAAATGGCAGAGCCTGATTCTCATTTCTCTGTAAGACCTGCTTACCTAGAGACTGCTTGATAATACATTACTGGAAGACCTCACCATGTATATCCTGGCATGCATATAAAAATTAACAAAGATGATCGTCTCTTCTTCTTGTTTAGTCATTAAGTTGTACCCTTTTGCAACCCCATAGACTGTCGCCCTGCCAGGTTCTTCTGTCTCTGGAATTTCCCAGACAAGAACATTGGAGGGGGTTGCCATTTCCTTCTCCAGGAGATCTTCCTGACCCAGGGGTAGAACCTAAGTCTTCAGCATTGGCAGGCAGATTCTTTACCACTGAGCCATCAAGCCACAAAAGAAGCCTGATCTTCTCTAGATTAAGAGATATAGACCCACTTGTGAAAGGTGGGTTTCATAAACCAGCAGCATATGTGTCACTTGGGAACTGGTTAGAGATGCAGGCTCTTGGGCTCTCCTCAAGACTTACCAAATCAGAATTTGAATTTTAACAAGATTTCCAGTGATTCATAACCCCATTAAAGTTAGAGAAGCTCTGTTATAACACATCTCAACATGGAAGCAAAAGAAAGATTTGGAAGATGGGCCATGGAGTAAAGGAGACCTGGGTTCCAACCCTATCTCCACTATTTGCTAGTTGTAAACCTTGGACAAGTTCTCTAAAGGATTAAATGTTATAAATTATTTAAAGCACTGAGCACAATATGGAAATCTTAACTATTGTAACAATTAAGGCAGACCCAACTAAATTCAGATTAATAGGCATAATTTGCATGACAATGGGAAGATTTGGGCATGAATTCAAAACTTCCATCTTCCTAATGAAAGTAAGATTTATTTACAGAGCAAAAATTATAAGGGTAATTATGAAACATGTAAGTTTAGTTACAAAAATTATATATGTATATGCACAATATCATATATTTCTCAGCTGTACACAAGATATTTATTATCATTCATTATAATTCCCAAATAAATATCATATTAATGCAGGAAAAAGAAACCTGATCCAAGAGTATATTTTGGACTCTGTTCACTAGCCATGACTAGATTCTTAATTGACCATATTATGACATAAATCAAATTGTGTAGAAATGTACATTTTTCATTTGGGGAGTGCAGAATTAAGTCATTGTTAGTCCTTATCTTATTGTATTAGTTTTCAGTGTATTTAAAAACTGGAGTTTTGATGAAATGACCTCTTCCCAAAAGTTTTGAAAACAGCTTGGCCAAATAAAAGTGAAATAATCTAGAGAACTAGATATGGCCCATAGCACAGCGGTGGATAATGTTAACCAGAAGAGATGATGAGGTACCCATAATTTTTAGGAGAATTAGCTTCTCTTTGGCAAGAACGAAGTTATTTTATTACCCGAACTTCACCAAAGCTTATAAAGACTCAGTGTATCATTTTCTACATTTGGAAAGTAATGAAATTATGATGATCATTTATGAAATGCTATTTTAAAGCAATTTTTTGGATTTGGAAGTATGTTCTATCACTCTTAATGTAATATGATTAAATGGGCCAAATGTGAGCCCTTATGAAGGACACTATGCAATAACTACTTTATAAATGAAAATGGGAGGACCTTCCTGTACCACCCATGCCTGGTAGCATCTTATAAATCAATTCCCTGTCACCGAACCAAAATATGTGCTCTTTAAATTTGTCTGCCTGGTGTTATATATGAAAATTGAGTGTTTCCAAACGTATGTGATTGATCATCAGATGGCCTTAACATAAATGGGATGATGAGATAATTATATTACAATTTTTTTCTAGGCACATTCTTCTCCCTATATAGATAATTATATCATCTTCACCTAATTGCTTTTCTGAAAATAATAAGCAAATTATATGCTGCTGGCTATAATTGTCAGATTTAAGTCTGCATTTTTCATTATCTGACGTTAGTCTCTAAGTATTCTATACATGATTGAGCCACTGAGGCTAATGTCTAGTTTGATATACCTAATCCTTGGTTCTGTGATGAAGGAAATCTAAGGCCATGTAGACAGATTGATTTTGGTGGTTTTAAAATTAATTTGACCTTTTCTTTTAAGTTACAAAGAAGCCTGGATTGTGACAAAGATCTATTGACCTATTTCTCAACAAATTGTCCACCAATAAAGCCCAGGACTTAAGTTTTGGTCATTATAATAACTTCTCCTTCCATTTATTATCATTTCACACCATGGTCCTTTAGGGAATGACTTGTCAATACTGATTTTTTGTCACTCTAGAGATCCTTGAAATATTATATTTGATAACCATCCTAAGACCTGATTAAATTGCCTGCGATGAGTCTTTTTTTTCTAGAAGCTCAGCCAGATAAAGTCCACTACAGCAGTTACAGGCAAGTCAGAATGACTTGCATCATCCTTCCCTAATCACAGCCTGGATAAATCCTCTCTTTCTGATTTTTGAGGTTAATGCATCAGATTTCTCCTTCTCACAATAATGATGCCACATAAGTACTCCATGATAATATTTCACTCTACTTGCCTTTAATTTAAGCTATGCTTAAAAATATTTGAAAAGGTCATTGACCTTAAAATTGCTATTATTATATAGAATCAACCTGAATAAATTGGAAGGACTGAGCTGAAGCTGAATATCCAATATTTTGGTCACCTGATGCGATGAGATGACTCATTGGGAAAGACCCTGCTGCTGGGAGAGATTGAGGGCAGGAGGGAAAGGGGGCAACAGAGGATGAGATGGTTGGATGGCATCACCAGATCAGTGGACATGAGTTTGAGCAATCTCTGGGAGGTGGTGAGGGACAGGGAGGCCTGGTGTGCTGCGGTCCATGGGGTTGCGAAGAGTCGGACACGACTTAGTGACTGAACAACAACATATGGAATCAAAATATTTTAATTAGTGTCCACAGATCATTTTCAATGTCTGCAACAAGTTATACAAGGTGCTTAAAAATACCTCTGTAAGTCATGCCCTGCTCTTATCTGCAGCTACCTTATACCTGAAGTGTTGCATAACAGTCCAATCTATCTGCTTCTTTTCTGTTTTCAGTCATTTTTTAAATCACTTATTTACATTTACTTATTCACTTATTTATTTTAACTAATTAATTCATTTATTTAAATTTAATTCATTTGTCACACTTAATTTGTTTATTTTTGTTGATTCATTTTAAATTTTTATTTAGATTTATTTATTTAAATTTAATTCATTTATTTACATTTATTTGATTCATTTATTAATACTATTTTCTGGCACCCACTGTATGCTTTCTGTTAGGGTCTTTAGTACAGTAGAGAGCTAAATGAGATAGAATTTCTGTCCTAAATAATCTTGAAAGCAAATTGACAAAAAAGAATCAATCAAAGAACACACAAAAAATATAAAGTTGCCAACTGACTAGTGCCAGACAAGAGAAGCTCTGTAGTTTTATGGGAGTCGGGTTGGAAGCAGGGGTGCCTTAATGGGGAGATATGATCTGGGCCTGCAGGTCAGAGGAGCACTTGTTGATAAGTACTGTTTGAGCTGAGAGCAATAGGAAGACAAGGTGTTATGTTGGCGAGGAGAAGAGGAGCATCCCTGACTGAGGGTACAGATAAGCAAAGATCTGGTAGAAGAAAGCAGCAGGAAAAAAGAGGACCAATGTGCCCTGATTACTCAGCCAGTCATCAGGAACATGGTCAAGGGGAGGCTGGAGGGCTGGACTAGAGCTGGGTATGCCTGACCTTGTGATTCAAGGGGAAAGTCCTGCCTTCAACCTAAGAGCAGCGTGATGTCAAGTGGGGATGGTGGATGATTTTGAAAATTCCCTCTGGCTGCAAGAGGATGGCAGGGAAAGGGAAGAGCGGGTTAGTAATTTGAGGGTGGGAGTGCTATTTAAATAGTCGGGACTTCACTAATGGTACCTGGGACTAAGGAGAGAGTAGTGGACATGGGGAGAAATGAGTTGGTTTGCAAGATTTTTAAGAGCTAAATTGAGAGAAGTTGGTGGACATTGTAAATGTCACTGTCCTTTTATTCATCTCCAGTGCTGCTTTGCTCTTGTCTTCAACAAATTTGAGCATGAGAATCATTGCCACTGAAATACACACAGCTCTTCCTTGATTTATGATGGTGCTGCATTCTGATAAGCCCATCATCCGCTGAAAATATCTTTAGTCAAAAAGGCAGTAAATACACTTAACCTACCAAATGTAGCTCTGCTTAGCCTTTGATAAATGTGCTCACAATACCTAACACTAGTCTATGCTTGGGCAAACTCATCTAACACAAGGCCCATTTTATAAGGTGTTGACAATCTTGTAATTTTTTGAAATACTGCCCTGAGAAACAGAATGGTTGTATGAATGCAGAATGGTGGTAAGTTTATCCATTGTTCACGCTCATGATCATATGGCTGACTGGGAGCTTCCGCTGCTCACAAGAGGGGAACCTACCACACTTCCTAGCCCCAGGAAAAGAGTACAATTCCAAATTTGAAGTCAAGTTTCTACTGAATGGGTATCACACCATCGTAAAGTAGTCAGTTGAACCATCATCAGTTGGGGACCATCTGTGTCTATGCACATGCTACTCTTTGGGAAAGTTCCTGCTAGCTTGAAACTCTCTAAATTGGCATGCAAACCTCTCAAAAGGACCCAAACTATCTCATCACTTATTTTCTATTACTCCCCATAAAGAACTCAAGTATGTAAAAGCTATCTAAAACAGTATCACATAAATATGAGCTGTATATATTTTCCACTTTTCCTTCATCCCTCATTTTTTCCAAAATCAAATTTCTGCTTTCCTTACCAAAACATTTAATTCCACTTTGACTGCTTAGACCACATCGATCCTCCCCGCCTTTGTCCTCCCCCTCACCAGGCAGCTCGGTGTGGTAAAGAACCCATATGCAAAGTAAGAGACTTGGGTTCGATCCCTGAGTCAGGAAGACCCCCTGAAGAAGGGAAATGGCAACTCACTCCAGGATTCTTGCTTAGATAATCCCATGGACAGAGGAGCCTGGTGGGCTACAGTCCATAGGTTTGCAAAGTCAGACAAGACTGAGCAACTGAGCACACACCAAGAAAATAGTAAATCCTTAAGTTTAGTTATTGTTATTACAACACATTCATCTAAAGTAATGTATTATTTATTAAAATTATGTATGATAAAGCTTAAATTTCTTTCTCCACTTCAAGTTGGACTGCAGTAGCATTGTTTTAATAACTTTATGTCATTATTATAATTTGATACCCTTTTCTTCCTTCCTAATTTCTCAGACATTATCCAAATCCAATATTTCTTTTATCTAATTTCTTATAATGACTTTTCAACAGGCCCTTTGCCACACTCCCTTTTTCAATCCATCTTATGTGACTTTGTTTTTTCTTCATAAAGTCCTGCTTAACATCCTTCTTGCCTTCAGTATGAGGTTGAAACTCAGTGAAATACCCACCTCTGGGCTAATACATCCCCTTGGGTTTACCTTCTGCTCCCTTTCCACATTTTAGGCATTGTCCCAACTCTGCTTTTTATCTCTTTTTTTCTAATTTGAAACATCTTTCTCCTTCTTTAGCATCCACTGAATCCAAAGCTCAGCACAAGTCTTCTTCTTCTAAAAAGTCTAATTCTTTTCTGATTTCTTCAGCTAGATTTAAAAAAAAAAAAAAAAAAACTTCTCTAGGTTTCCATTCATACCTCCCTCACTCTGAGTTATCTTCATATTCTTATGTTTGTGTCACATTTATTTGTGTGACTGGCTGAGTTTTTATACTGCTCAGAGAGGGATTATAACAATCACACCCACCACATAATCTAGCTCAAAGGTGTTAAAGGCTGATTGAGTGAATACAGAGCATATTAGAAATAATGAAGGGTGGGAGTGGTGGCAGGCTTCCCTGGTAGCTCAGCTAGTAAAGAATCCACCTCCAAAGGAGGAGACCCTGATTTGATTTCTGAGTCGGGAAAATACTCTAGGGAAGGGATAGGCTACCCATTCCAGTATTCTTGGGCTTCCCTGGTGCTCTGATGGTGAAGAATTTGCCTATATTGAAGCAGACCTGGGTTCGATTCCTAGGTTGGGAGGATCCCCCGGAAGAGGGCATGGCAACCCACTCCAGTATTCTTGCCTGGAGAATCCCCATGGGCAGAGGAGCCTGGTGAGCTACGGTCCATGGGGTCACAAAGAGTCAGACACGACTGAGTGGCTAATCACAGCACAGAGCTGGTGGCACAGAAGAGAAAAGGAATGATCCAAAAAGGTTTGCAATCTAAACTAGAGTGACTAGGTCCTTTTCTGAATGCATAATAAGGCAAAGCAAAATGTCCATTATTTTTTCTTTTCCTTGCCCCAAGCATGTTTGAATGACTTTTCCTAAGAAAGTAAGTTAGATGCCAGAAACCAACCATAAGCAAAATGGTGTGCCTCTAAAATTGGAAGTTCTGTACTATTTACAGGCTTCCCTGTAACTCACTCATAAAGAATCTGCCTGCCAATGCAGGAGACGCAGGAGATACAGGTTCCATTCCAGGATAGGGGAGATTCCCTGGAGAAGAGTATGGCAATCCACCCCAGTATTCTTGCTTGGAAAATCCCAGGGAAGGAGGAGCCTAGTGGGCTACAGTCCATAGGGTCCCAGAGAATCAGACATGACTGCTGAGCACACATATGCGTGTACTATTTGCACCACTCTTTCTGCATTTTATTCTCTGGTTATGACAGTATCTCTAGTCCTAGTCCTGATGCACAAAATTAATTCTGACATGCTCTTTTAACATGTCTCTAGCATCTTTTTTCAATCTTTTTGAATTGCTCTTTCAATACCAATTTGCTCCTTTAATATTTGACCTGGTCCATGATGTGTTTTGAATTCTCTTAAAATTATTACAGAGATATTACATCTTTGAGTTTTCTTAATCATATTCTTTTACAGAAAAGACTCGTGCCTCCCTCTTTGGTCAAAAGCAGAAGAGAAAAGATGAGGAGAGAAGATCACATGTACAAGCAATAATGTCAGGAGTTCTTAGAAACTGAAAACAAAATTTTAAAGTTCAGTATGTGCTTTATTATATATCAATGCACTTATTTACACATGCACAGATTTAGTTTTTCCCTAAACCCTAAAATAAAATGCCACTGACTGGATTTAGAAAGCCATCTCATTTCTCTATTCATAAATATATTATTTTACCAGATGTATTTGTTTCCTATGTCTGCTATAGTAGCTTCTCACAAACTTGAACGCTCAAAATAAAAAACTTGATTCTCTTCCAGTTCTGGAAGCCAGAAGTCCAAAATGAGTTTCACTGAGTTAGAGTCAATGCATCACCAGGACTGGTTCCTTCAAGAGGCTTCCGGAGAGAATCCTTATCTTTTCCAGCTTCTAGAGGCCACATGTACTTCCTGGCATCATCCAACCACTATCATAGTTCCTCTGCCTCTTCTGCAGTCAGGTGTCCCTCTGCTTTCCTCCCATAAGAATTCTTGTGATGGTATCTTGGACCAATTTGTGTAGTTCTAAATAATTCCCCATCTGTAGATCCTTAGCTTTATCATGCCTGCAAAGTCCCTTTGGCCAAATAAGATGCATTCATGGGTTCTAGGCATATGGACATGGATATCTTTTGGAGCCATCATTCGGCTAACCATTTCAGTCCTTTTTCATAAGAGGAGATTTATTATTTTATCCATTAATTTAAAAATTATTGAGCACATATTATAAATAAATTTCCAGCAAAGTTCTCTACAGTGGGATGCTGTTGTTTAGTCACTAAGTCATGTCTGACTCTTTGTGACCTCATGGACTGAACCCACCAGGCTCTTCTGTCCTCCACTATCTCCCCAAGTTTATCCAGATTCATGTCCACTGAGTCACTGATGCTACCTAACTATTTCATCCTCTGCTGCCCCCCATCCTTTTGCCTTCAATCTTTCCCAGCTTCAGGGTCTTTTCCAATGAGTTGGCTCTTCACATCAGGTGGCCAAAAGACTAGAGCTTCAGCTTCCACAACAGTCCTTCCAATGAATGTTCAGCATTGATTTCCTTTAGGATTTACTGGTGTGGCCTACTGGTTGTCCAAGGGACTCTCAAGGTTCTTCTCCAGCATCACAAATTGAAAGCATCAATATAATAAAATGCTAACTTAATAACTGCTAATTTGCAACCTCAGGAATCCCCAGATGAAATTCAAAACTGACCTCCAATCATAGAGGGCAAGGAGAGACTGAAAAAAAGAGACAGACTTCAGATTGGTAAGTGACAGAGTTAAAAAGCAAGGGAACTTATAGTAAGGCTTGTCTTGGGTGGCCACAAGATGACTAGATCTTCTCATCCATCACCAGAATCTTAAAAATCTATAGAGAGCCCTTAACAGGGCTCAGTCATATATTCAGTCCAGATGGTCTCAACAGCCTCTACCCTCTCAAGGTTAATTGTCTAGAAACAACTGCTAGTGTGGGAATAGTAAGCAGAACCTGCATCCCAAGAACAGGGGAAGTGGGTGAGAAGCCTCCAATTGCCTGGATCCAACTCTCGAGTCAATCAGCAGTCATGTCCTCTGGATGACCTCACCCAACAAGAATAAAATACTTTGAAGGTGGAGGAATATTTTTTAGGATTTCTTTAATTTTTTTTCTAAGTTTCCAATATGTTCTGTAGTATCATATTCACATTATAATATTACCTGAATGTTGCAAACCCACTTCACCTCTGAGTCTTACCTAAAGGTCTGGATCCCATCCCACTATGAACCTGCTTTTTGTACTGACACATAGGACTGATTCTCTAGTGCCAGGCCCAGATTTCATTTTTACATTGATGTCCAAGCTCCTCTCCAAGACTAATCTACTTCAGAATGCATACCCTGTCCTACATCCCTAGTCTTAGCTCAGTCTGGCTTAGCTGGTTAATTCAAAGATCTTATTTTTAGCTATTGGGAATAGTCTTTGAACAGAATCATTGAGAACATTAGTTGTCAACAAAAGTAGGAACAAAAAAGGTGACTTTGGTTTGCTCACCCAAATCGTCATTACTCATGAATTAAGTGTAACTTCAACATTTTACCTAATTTATTTATGCATAGCATTCAGGCACTTAAATCACTTATGATAAAACAGACATTAAAATCCTAAAAGTTTGCTTATTGTCCAAAGTCATCATTTATCATTATTACTGTTATTAGTAGCAAAGCACTTTAATAGATGTAGCATAAAATGATATAGAAATCTGAAACTCCAAATATACCTTTTCTTTGAATTGGAGTATAATTGTTTCCCAATGTTGTGTTAGCTTCTGCTGTACAGCAGTGTGAATCAGCTTATGTGTATACATATATCCCCTCCCTCATGCAGCTCAATACCAAAAAAAAAATAACCCAATCAAAAAATGGGCAGAAGACCAAAACCAACATTTCTCCAAAGAAGACCTACAAATGGTCAACAAACAATGAAAAGATGCTCAACGATGTTCATTATTAGAAAAATAAAAATCAAAGCTACAATGATGTATCACCTCTCACCTGTCAGAATGGCTGTCATCAAAAAATCTACAAACAATAAATGACGAAGAGGGTGTGGAGAAAAAGGAGCCCTCTTGCACTGTTGGTAGGATGTAAACTGATACAGACACTATGGAGAACAGTGAGGAGGTTCCTTAAAAAACTAAAATCAAATATACTTTCACTATCAAGTCATATTTCCTTGTAATTACACACTAAGTTCTTTCTATCTCCGCAGACTCCTATGATGTTAATTTATTTCTTGTGGACAATTGTTATACTGTGAAATACAGGGGAATGCTGCTGCTGCTGCTGCTGCTAAGTCGCTTCAGTCGTGTCTGACTCTGTGTGACCGCATAGACGGCAGCCCACCAGGCTCCCCCGTCCCTGGGATTCTCCAGGCAAGAACACTGGAGTGGATTGCCATTTCCATCTCCAATGCATGAAAATGAAAAGTGAAAGTGAGGTCGCTCAGTCGTGTCCAACTCTTAGCGACCCCATGGACTGCAGCCTACCAGGCTCCTCCGCCCATGGGATTTTCCAGGCAAGAGTATTGGAGTGGGTTGCCATTGCCTTCTCCGACAGGGGAATGGTTGGAAGGAAAACTAGTGGAAAGAGAGAAGCTCTGGTTCCTGACTTTGGTTTGATGAGAATAAAATTATTTTAAAAGTTTGTTTTAAAAAAAAAAAAGTTTGTTTTAATTAAAGCGGTCAGGAAAAGGAAACAACAAGATCCCGAGGGCAATGGAGAGTGCTAGCATAGTGGAAAACTGTCCCAAATACTTTCTTAAAATCTTTGAGTAAGGCAGGGCAGTTAATTAAATAACACTTTTAAAGTTAGGCAGAAAAATTGAGAACAATCATACTTAGAATTCATTTCATCCTTGTCAGTAATATCTTTAGGAGATATATATATATATATACACATATGACTATGGGATATGTCAGGGATATATACATATCCCCTGACTTAGATGCTAAAGAATCTGCCTGCAATGCAGGAGACCCAGGTTCAATCCCTGGGTGGGTCAGGATGATCCCCTGGAGAAGGGAATGGCCCACCACTCCAGTTTTCTTGCCTGAAGAATTCTGTGGAAAGAGAAGTCTAGCAGGCTGCAGTCTATGGGGTCACAAAGAGTCATATATGACTGAGCAACTAACACATTCACTTCACCTTCCCTCAAAAGCCAATTCTTTGGCTTAGAAAGTAGAAGTAGAAACTCATTGGGTATTTCTTTTTGACATTTTTTCCTTTTGACAGTATTGTTTATGTAAATGAATCATCTTAAATTAAATATTATTCTATTAATTACAGGTATCTTACCATATTGAATCACATTTACTGATTTATTTTTAGTTTTTCCTAGAAGGATATACATTTAGCGGGAAGAATTTGGAAAGAAGGAGATGCTGTTAGCGATGCAAAGGCCAGATGGAAAGAACAGCTTAGTCTGTGAGATGCTTCAAGGGGACACTAGGCCAACACGGTTGGAAGCTACACATTTAGGGATTCATTCCATACACTGATTTCATTAGTGAAAGATCATCTTTTTATGTTTAAAAAAAGTGAAAATGTAAATTTTATTTAGGAAGGACAGGAGTTTAACATAACATCCTGGTTGAAATAAGTTCAATAAAAATAACAACAAAATGGGAGAATTTGAGAAACCAGCTCATCTCCAGACTTACCTAATTGTTTATAGAAGCCAATATGCATGTGATTATACCTGAAATGCCTGACATTTGCAAGCTGAGGTCCTTCCCTATGGAGAAGCAGCCCTTTCTTTGGCATGCTCGGTTTTTCAGTGGGATCCAGAATTTATGTATGAATGGAGCATGGCACACAAAATGCATTGTAGGCATAACTGTCCTTTGTGGAGTTTTACCAGTTGTGTGCAGTCCAATGTATCAGACCCATCTTATGCAATGTATCAGATTTCAGTGTAGCTATCACCAGGACCCTTGTCCATTTCCTTCCTGCCAGTAATTGCAGAAACCAGGTTAGCATGGGTACCACCAGAGAACACCTCTCTTCCCACCCATTCCCTGAATCTCTTGTCTGTTGCTCTGTCTTCCTCTGTCCAGATGAAGCACAAGGCCTTTGGGATCTGCTCACTGACCAAAGAGATGAGATAAAGCATATCAATATTAACATTTGCTATATGAGAAATTAAAATTGAGTTATTATAAAATATTTAGGTGGTAATTCAGTTAAAATAATAGTAAGCATATTTCATGCTAATGGAGGTAATATACTTTTAGAAAAATATATTTAAAACAAAAGACTACTGAGAAAAATGACATTGTTTCATATTCCTATAAATCTCTGTAATATCTTGCTTAATAGAAGACAGCTCTGTTCTCATATCTGTTCTATATTAAATCTGTAGTTGTAAAAAGAATAAATATTTCAATAGCTTTCAGAAAACTAAGGATATTCATCTTTTATACTATACTATGCTCAAACCTGACAAGAGGTATTTCTAAAAGTTTGTTTTTCACAACATGGATTCTAAAGTCACATCAGTGATCTTCTTGTGCTCTGTTACACTGAAATCCATGCAAATCTAGTATATTTTGTATTTTGAATAGATGTTTTATCCATACATGATTTTTGTAAAAACATACATAGGTCAATTGGAAAATGTTAGTTCATTTAGTTGTGAAAATCCTCCAGATGCTCACATATGTTAATATACAATATCAAAGATATCATAATTGTTAACATCATAACCAACAAGATTTCAAAAGTTTTTAAATATTGGTAAATGATCAAGTTCATAGTGGCAGATACAAATTTTCCAAAATTCTTTTTCTAGAAAGCTCAGATTTTATCATTGACATATACTGTCAGTTATTTGCTCTGAAGATGGGCTCAATTTATTCATTTTTGAGAAAACGTCTGTCACAGACCCAAGTCTGATCACCGCTATTTGTCAGTTTTCCAAGTAAAACTGAAAAAAGAAATAAAACTAGCTCAATTCACAACTAATACAATCACATTAATCCCTTTATTCAAAACATCAAACTTCATATGAAGTAAGGATGCTTTATGTAATTCTTATTTTGTGGTAGAGATTAGAATATTAAAAAATGTGTATTCAATGCCAACATTCAAAAATATTTTGAAATTAAAACCTTATACTGATTTATCAAGTACATTCTTAAATGAAATTGGCCTTTTGTGTGTATTGGTGATGTTGTTCAGTCACTCAGTCATGTCCAACTCTTTGCAATCCCATAGACTGCAGCATGACAGGCTTCCCTGACCTTCACTTTCTCTTGGAGCTTGCTCAAACTCATGTCCATTGAATTGGTGATACCATCCAACCATTTCTTCCTCCATTGTCCCCTTCTCCTGTTTTCTACGTTTCCCAGCATCAGAGTCTTTTCCAGTGAATTGACACTTTGCATCAGGTGGCCAAGGTATTGGAGCTTCAGTTTCAGCATCAGTCCTTCCAATGAATATGCAGGGTTGATTTCCTTTAGGACTGACTGGTTTGATCTCCTTGAAGTCCAAGGGACTCCAAAGAGTCTTTTCCAACACCACAGTTCAAAGGCATCAATTCTTCAGCACTCAGCCTTCTTTATGGTCCAATTATCACATCCATACATGATTACTGGAAAAACCATAGCTTTTACTAAATGGACCTTTGTCAGCAAAGTAATGTCTCTGCTTTTTCAGATGCTGTCTAGGTTTGTCTTAGTCTTACTTCCAAGGAGCAAGCCTCCTTTAACTTCACAGCTGCAGTCACCATCCACAGTGATTTTGAAGCCCAAGAAAATGAAGTCTGTCACTGCTTCCATTTTTCCCCATCTATTTGCCATGAAGTGATGGGACTGGATGCCTTGATTTTTATTTTTTGAATGTTGAATTTTAAGCTAACATTTTCACTCTCTTCTCTCACCTTCATCAAGAAGTTCTTTAATTCCTCTTCACTTTCTGCCATAAGGGTGGTGTCATCTACATATTTGAAGTTATTGATATTTCTTCCAGCAATCTTCATTCCAGCTTGTGCATCATCTAGCCTGGCATTTTGCGTGATGTACTTTGCATATAAGTTGAATAAGCAAGGTGATTATATACAGCCTTGACGTACTCCTTTCCCAATTTGGAACCAGTCCATTGTTCCAAGTCCAGTTCTCCCTGTTGCTTCTTGACCTGCATACAGGTTTCTCAAGAGGCAGGTAAGGTGGTCTGGTATTCCCTCTTGAAGAATTTTTCACAGTTTGCTGTGATCCACACAGTCAAAGGCTTTAGCATAGTCAATGAAGCAGAAGTAAATGTTTTTTCTGGAATTCTCTTGCTTTTTCTATGATCCAATGGATGTGACAGTTTGATCTCTGGTTCCTCTGCTTTTTCTAAATCCAGCTTGGACATCTGTAAGTTCTCAATTTATGTACTTTTGAAGTCTAGCTTGGAGGATTTAGAGCATGACTTTGCTAGCATGTGATATGAATGCAATTGTGCTATAGCTTCAACATTCTTTGGCATTGCCCTCTTTCTTATTGGAGTGAAAACTGACCTTTTCCAGTCCTGTGGCCACTGCTGAATTTTCCAAATTTGCTAACATATTGAGTGCAGCACTTTCATGGCATCATCTCTTAGGATTTGAAATATCTCAGCTGGAATTCCATCACCTCCACTAGCTTTGTTCATAGCCATGCTTCCTAAGGCCCACTTGACTTCTCACTCCAGGATATCTGACTCTAGGTGAGTGATCACACCATCGTGGTTATCCAGGTCATTAAGTTGTTTTTCATATAGTTCCTCTGTGTATTCTTGCCACCTCTTCTTAATATCATCTGCTTCTGTTAGTTCCATACCATTTCTGTATTTTATTTTGTCCATCTTTGCACAATGAAATGCTCCCTTGGTATCTCTAATTTTCTTGAAGATATCTCTAGTCTTTCCCAATCTATTGTTTTCCTCTATTTCTTTGCATTGATCACTGAGGAAGACTTTCTTATCTCTCCTTGCTATTTTTTGGAACTCTGCATTCAGACGGGTATATCTTTCCTTTTCTCCTTTGTCTTTCACATCTCTTCTTTTCTCAACTGTTTGCAAGGCCTCCTCAGACAGCCATTTTGTCTTTTGTATTTCTTTTTTCTTGAGGATGGTTTTGATCACTGCCTCCTGTACAATGTTACAAACCTTCATCCGTAGTTCTTCAGGCACTCCATCTATCGTATCTAATCCCTTGAATCTATGTCACTTCCACTGTATAATCATAAGGGATTTGATTTAGGTCATACCTGAATGGCCTAGTGGTTTTCTGTACTTTTTTGAATTTAAAAAGAAAGTAGGGAATTCGTATGTATGTATATGTGTATTTGTTTGATGGTGAACAATTTAAGTATTATTATTGATAGAGTTTGGTACCATTGCCTTAATTTGTACAAAGTCACCAGGAGTCTTGCCCACTATTGCTTTTGCACTATTCTTGCAAATATTAATACAGTGGGAAAGGTAAGTAGCATCCTACTGTTATGAAAACAGTTTTGACCTCTAGGAACCCCAGAAAGTGTCTTGTCCACCAGCAGGTGTCCACAAACCACATTCAGATCTTCTGTTTCAGTATTTTGAGAATGGGAAGCAACCTGGGAGAGTGCTCCTGTGAGTTCAGGGTTTTGGCAGAAGGAGAGGAGAAACTTCTCTACTCCAGGCTTGGAAGCCACTAGAGTCAAAAGTATAATATACAAGCATTAAGAAATATATAAACATTAGGAGCAGGTCAAGGTGAGGCCTCCTCAAAAGGTTGCTGGAATACAAGGCCAAATCAAAGATGGAGATTAAAATATGAGATTGAAAACCTTAATACCAAGTAAAGAAATCAGATGACTACATAGATAAAGAGAAAAGTATTGGTTAGGATGTCAGTGAGAGTCAATTTTGGAAAAAGACAACACCGTAAAGCCGTTTGTCGTGACGTCTGTGTAATGTAAACAGGAAGGTTGACCAGTCATCATGTTGCTTTAGGGGCTGCTCCAGCTTGAGAGCTAGATATTTTGATGAATCATAAGCATATTCAGAAGTACCCTGTTTTTAGGAAATAATAATACTACAAACTATGAAATAGATGACCAAGGGTACAATGCAGTATCTTACAAAATTGACATTCAAAGCATAAATGAATTCAATACACTCTTCTTATCAGCACTAGCCTACACACTTCATCAATGCCTGTAAAACAGGAAGTGATTCACAACACTTCAGGCTTAGGGAGAAAAGCGCTTACATGAGGTTTCCTCTAGGGAAGGAGAGAAGTGAAAACAATTTCTGATCAACACAGCTTCTTCAGCGGAATACAGTGACATTAATTAGACTCTCTAAAAGGAGAAAATATTCAAGAAAACCAAACAATAATGTGCTGCAATCAAACTCAATAGTTTAGTAATTGTGGAAAAATAGAAACCACAAACCGCAAGGGAAAAAGCTATAAATAATGCATCTTAAAAACCTCAACAGTAAATAAATCTTGAATAGGATTCATTGTGTTTTTCTTTTTTATTACTGTTCTCCAAAGACTCTAAATTATCTTTTCTGTAATTTTTTAAAACTCAGGTATTGTGGTAAAATATACATATGTTACAATTTACCCTTTTTAAGGTAATAGGTATTTTGATAAATATATACACAAATATACTCACAAATACCACAATCAAAACATAGAATATTCCCATTGTCTCCAAAACTTTTCTCATGCCATTGGCATTCAATCCTTACTACCCAAATTCAATGGAGGCAACCTATTATTTTATTTCTTTCCCCCATACTTTTCATCTTTCTAAACATTGTATAAATGGATTCATACAAGATGAGTCTTTTGCTTCTGGTTCTTACACCTACCTGGCATTATACATTTCAGATTTATTAATATTGATTCATGTAGAAGTTTGTCATTGCTTTTTATCAGTGAGTAATGTTCTATTGTTTATCCATTCACCAGGTGATGGGTATTTGGGTTGTTTCTGACTTGGAAAATATCATAAATAAAGTTTATAAAGTCACTTTCAGGTAGCAGTATAGACATACATTTTAATTTTGCTTAGGTTAAAGTCTAGGGGTTAGATTTCTGGGTTAGAAGGTAAGTGTATTTTAAACTTTATAAGAAAAGGCCAAATCATATTTCAAAGTGCCTGTACCATTTTGCATTCCTATCAGCAACACTGAGAGTCCCAGTCACTCTGCATTTCCATCAGCACTTGGTGTTGTTTTTCATTTTAGTCATTATACTGAATATGTAGTAGTCGCAGATGTGGTTTTCATAGACCTAAATTTTGAGTACATCTTCATGAATGGATATCTGCAATCCATATCTCTTCAGTAGTTGTATCTATTCAAATTTTATTTGCCTATTATTTGTGGGGGAAGGGTAGAAATGACTTGTAGAGACTTACATAAAGGGTACTTATGCCCAGAAATGGACACACTTCTGCTTCTGTCAGGCAGTTAGGATGGAAGTTGAGTCTGTTCAGGAATTGCACTGTGTTGGTTGGTTTTTGTGCTTTGATCATCAGTGTGTCAGAAACTTCTAGTTCCTCCCGTGGTGGGCTGCTCCTTCCTGGTGTTTCCTATGGAACCAGGGCAACAGCTTTCTCAATGTTCTTCCTTCAGTCTCAGATTTCAACACTCCCCACACACCTGTGTCGAAGATAGGCTACACCTCTCCCTGCCTCACTGGTCCTTCATCAGCAGTAGATTTCTTCTGCTTCTTTTTCCATCCTAGTCTCCTAACGGAGATAGTGGGGAAAGATGGTGGAGGATAGGGTGTACAACAAAGAATCTTGGTCTTCCTGGACCAGCCTCAGTCTTGGACTGAGCCTGAAGGGTGAGCCTTTCTCAGCGCTCTCACCCTTGCATTCCATGGAAGCAAAACTCTACTTTGCAACCCTGGGGGGTCACCAGCAGAAGAGTCTCCTGCCAGCTCTTTGTCCTATTAGACCTTCGCTTTGCATCAATGTAGAGTCTCCTATGTCTTCTGGCCTTCTCCTAGGGAGCAGTTGGTTTTTACTTATTTCTCTCCATGAGGAGCAAGGTCTGCCTCGCTCAGAGTAGCCTAAGCACTTTACTTCATGCATGAGAAAATTTCAAAGAAGTTACATCTCTTCTGAGAGCCAGCCACTCACCACTGGCACACCTGTACCACCAAGGGCAGGAGGTATAATGTGTGAGGACAGGAGGTAGATGGGAAATCTCTAGACCTTCCTTTCAATTTGTTGTAAACCTAAAACTGCTCTAAAAGATACAGTCTTTAAGACATAAATAGAATAATTAAATAAAGAAATAAAAAGTACATACCAAAAAAACTCAAAATGTAGCAACTTAATCCTTTTACTTTGTTCATGACTTTTATGGGTCACAATCTTGGGAAACACATGGCTGGACAGTCCTTGTTTAGTGCCTCTTATGAAGTTGCAGTCATTCACAGGCTCAACGGAGGGGCATACCCAAGGGGCTATAATAAAGTGGTGGGCAGCTAGTGTTAGCTACTGCCTGTAAGCTCAGCTGGAGTTGTCATCCAGGCACCTATATTCAGCCCCTGGAGCCTGGCAGTCTCAAGAAGTTTCATGACTACTAAAGAATCAGTGGTAAAATGGATAAAGATGTGGTACATATATGCCATGGAATATTAATCAATATTAATTAATATTGATCAATCAAATAAAAAGGAATGAAATTGGGTTATTTGTGGAGATATGGATGGACCTAGAATCTGTCACGGGCTTCCATGGTAAAGTACCCACCTGCAATGCAGGAGACCCTAGTTCAATTCCTGGGTCAGAAAGATCCCCTGGAGAAGGGATAGGCTACCCACTCCAGTTTCCCTGGCGACTCGGACAGTAAAGAATCCACCTGCAATGCAAGATACCTGGGTTCAATCCCTGGGTTGAGAAGATCCCCTGGAGGAAGGCATAGCAATCCACTCCAATATTCTTGCCTGGAGAATCCCCATGTACAGAGGAGCCTGGCGGGCTACAGCCCATGGGGTCGCAAAGTGTCAGACATGACTGAGTGACTAAGCACAGCAGAGCAGAGTCCGTCATACAGAGTGAAGTAAGTCAGAAAGAGGAAAACAAATAGCATTTATTAACATATACATGTGGAATCTAGAAAAATGGTATGGATGAACCTATTTACGGGGCAGGAATAGAGATGCAGGAGTAAAGAATATATGCATGGACATGGGGAGGGGAAAGAAGGGGATGAATTGGGAGATTGGGGATTGACATATATACATCAGCATGTGTAAAATAGACCGCTAGTGGGAATCTACTGCCCAGAACAGGGAGCTCAGACTGGTGCTATAATGGCACAGATGGCTGAGATGGGGGAGCAGCAGGGAGGTCTGGGAGGAAGGAGATATACGTATACATATAGCTGATGTATACACATATGCTTCCCTCATCGCTCAGTTGGTAAAGAATCTGCCTGCAATGCAGGAGACCCCGGTTCGATTCCTGGATCAGGAAGATCTGCTGGAGAAGGGATAGGCTACCCACTCCAGTATTCTTGGGCTTCCCTCATGGCTCAGCTGGTAAAGAAATCGTCTGCAATGTGGGAGACCTGGGTTCAATCCCTGGGTGAAGATCCCCTGGAGAAGGGAAAGGCTACCCACTCCATTATTCTAGCCTGGAGAATTCCATGGACTGTATAGGCCATGGAGTCTCATAGAGTTGGACACGACTGAGTGACTTTCACTCTCACTTTCATAGCTGATTTATTTGCTGCACAGCAGAATCCAGCACAACATTGTAAAACAACTGTTTCCTCCTACCCCCTGAGAAGAATCAGTAGTCGCTGCCTGGGCTCTTCAGATCTAGCCTTGAATGGTGTATAGTATTACATCCACTGCATTCTTTCCGTTCAAACACAATCACTAAGACCAGTCTCAAGTCCAGGTATGGGGACATAACCCCCACTTCTCAATAGGAGGAACATAAAGACTTGGTGTGCATTTTAAAACTGCCCCAGTCCATGTAACATTGCATTTACCAGCAGACCCAATGCTAGAACACTGACATTTCTCCCAATCTAGGTTTCTTTACACTGTTTCCACCTCCTTTATGAATAGTTAATGTGTGTATTTAATTATGCCTTTTCAAATTGGAAGTTGGAAATTTGGAAGGGTTTTGAGAGTTGCCACTGCAACTCTCACTTTAACATCCCTTTAATTATTTGATTTTGGAAACACTAGGTCTATATGTGTTCAAACGAACTCAATGCAAAGCCATCAACCAGTATTATTCCATTGAAAATACTGTATAATCTTTAGACTCCTTTATTGATATAATCCCATAGAGATGTTATTAAAATCTCATGCTCATCATATATAATGAGATTTTTTTTAAATCATGTATTTTCTCTTTCAGCTCTTACATTGAAAGGAAACCCTTCATTTGAAAGTTATTTTGCATGTTCTTTAAAGGTTAGATGTGCTTAGCCTGATTACTAAGAATCTTTTTGTCAATTTTAGTAAAGGGGTCAAGGACCTACCCTAACATGAAGGTCTTAAAAATTCTTACTTGATAACTGTAGACTGAATTCAAACACTGATTTGAGTTCAGTGGGGAATGCTTGAACTAAAGATAAACCTTTTCTTTCCTTGAGAAAAATAAATTCTGATGGGACGTTCTATTACAAGTGATAAAAAATCCTTGCAAAAACACTGCTGTAAAAAGTTGTACAAAATAAAAGGCAAAGGCACTTATACGTCTCTAAGACTGATTAGAAGGTCTTTGTACAGCAAAGATGAACTTGTCACAATTTGCTGTAGAAATCCAAGTGATTAAAATATCCATTACCTTTCTCAAATTACTAGTAACTCTTCCATCCAAAGAACTCAAACTACTTTTGCCATTATACCCAATGAGCTGAAAAATATAAAAATTTCAGTAGCTGAGTAAGATACTGTGCAAATCACCTCATCATTACTAACCTATTATACAAAGAAATATTGTGTACCATTAGTGGAGGATTTTGTTGGTTTCTTGAGAATTATGAAAACATGTTCATTGCCTGAGCCCCAGGGCATTTTTCAGTGTTGCAATACATGGAGCCACTAACTTCTCTTGTTTTTCCTTCCCCGGTTGATACAATTTGTAACAGACATTCACATGCATTTGGGACTAAGACATAAATACAACAAAATACAAAACTGACCAACAGAAAATTAAGACTCAAAATCTAGACAAAAACTGAACCCAACCAAAGATTGGTAAGAATAAAAGGGTATTAATTGCCTTTTCTGATAGTAATTTTATGGCCACTTTTAAGAATAATCTCAGGATGATATTATATGGATCTTTTCCATCTGCAGGATAAAAATAAAAATCCAGACAGGACAGAAATATTGACTAATTTATTAATGTTTCTTTTTATTTACATCCAGTTTGCTTTTATTCTGTTTTAAATTCTTTTCAAAGTGATTGCTTACACAATCTCACTAGAGAAAGAAAAAAAAGAAAGAGAAAGAGCTATAAGATAGGAAGGAAGAGAGGGAGGGAGAAAGGAAGGAAACAAAGAAAGGAGGGAGAGAGGGAGAATTAGGGAAGGAAGGAAAGAGGGAGGGAAGAAATTAAATTTGGATGGTTTTTTGGCTTGGTTTTCCTGCTTTTTATTTTATTATATTTTGTGGATTCATTTTCTATGTTGCCTGTTGCCCTTCTCTATTTTGTGCTGGAATTTAGCCTGGAACTCTGTAATATTACTACATCTTTTTCTTTAGTTATTCAACTCTCTGAGCAGGTGGATCAGTGTGAACTTGAGGAAAAAAAAAAATGGAAAGAAAGGGCATCGAGAGAGTTTTTAATTTCACCCACCCAAACATGTCACAAGCTCAACAGGGTCTGCTTTCATGTTTAAAGAAGTTTCTCCATAAGGAACTTTCATACCTCTGAATACATAACTAATCCTGTCCCCAAATGGAACACCTAATTAAAATATTATCAACAATAAGACTTTCTCCAAACATCTTAAACAGAGAAGCTTATGACAGAAAACTAATTCAAGATGAGCGATGAGAAAAAATGTCTTCAGGACAGCTGAATTACTTCAAGGGTTAGGAAAATAAGCCAGCCTGTGTTTCGAGTTACTTTTTAATCTTCTCTATCCAGCTAATGGAGTGGCTTAGGATGCCATGCTTTTAACTTGGCTTGGTTCTGTTGACATATTCATAGGGTGAGCAAAAAGTTGCTAAGGAGAAATGTAGAGTTTTTTAATCTTCTTCAAATGAGAAATAACAAACACACTAGTTCTTTAAAATTCCTTTCCGACACAGCTTTCATCTTTTCTTCTCCAGCAAAATGACATCAGGTGGCTTTATGAGACGGAGTCCTGAGCAATATATGCAACTGTAACTGAATCCTATTTGTATAAAATAACACTTGGTTCTCTTTTCCTAAAACTCTGATAATTCCTGGTTTAAAGCACATTGTCACCTCCTTTAATTTACATGTTTAATTTCAGTCATGCAAAGGGCTTCTGAATTTAATTCTCCCTCCTTTTCAAGTTTTAGCAAGTATCAGAATCACTTGCAAGGTTGTCTAAAATCCAGCTTTCTGGGTTCCTTCCTCAGAAAGATAAATTCCATGTGGTATTGATGCAGTTGCATTTCTTTTCTTTTTAATTAATTTTTATTGGAGTCTAGTAATTTATAATGCTTTGTTAGTTTCTCCTGTGCAGCAAAGTGAATCAGTTAAATGTATTCATAGATCCACTCTTTTTTAGATTCTCTTTTCCATATAAGTCATTACAGACTCCTCAGTAGAGCTCTCTGTGCTCTACAATAGTTTTTACTTATTTACTTAATAATAAGTAGTTATTGCTTGTCTATTTTATATATGGCAGTGCATATATATCAATCTCAATCTCCCAATTTATCCCCCCTCCTTTCCCCGTTGGTAACCATAAATTCGTTTTCTACACATGTGACTTTATTTCTGTTGTGCAAATAGGTTCATTTGTACCATTTTCTTACATTCCATATATTATAAATATCACATGATATTTGTCTTTCTCTGTCTAACTTACTTCCCTCCGTATGTCAATCTCTTGGTCCATTGACATTGCTGCAAATGGCATTATTTTATTCTTTTTCTATGGCTGAATAATATTTCATTGTATATATGTACCACATCTTCTTTCTCCATGCCTCTGTTGATGGACATTTAGGTCACTTTCACGTAATGGCTATTGTAAACAGTGCTGCAATGAACACTGGGTTGCATGTATCTTTTTGAACTATGATTTTCTCCTGTTATATGCCCAGGAGTGGGATTGCTGGGTCATAAATAATTGCTAATGATGTTAGACCCAGACTGAAGCTAAAGCTTCCTGCCCAAAGATTGTACTCTATGTATCAAAACCCTACAGCTCTTATAAAATTTAAGTCCACATCATCTGAAGAAAATCTTCAATTTTCTCGTAGAGATACAAAGTCTTACTATATCCCAAGTATAACATTAGTATATTAATAAGTATTACTCATTTCACTGAAAACACATATTCATTTAAATTTGCTTTTTGTAAAAGTTAAATAGATAAAAACAGGATGAAAAACTACTCATTCCTTATCTACTCAAGTACAAATTTGCATATAAGTTTTCTGAAATATGACTGATTTATGTTTTGTATGTGTATTAAGATAAAGGTATTCACACACAAACATGCCAAATTCACTTTGGTTTTCAGAAGATTGAATAAACTTGCCTCATTTTCAGCATATAAATTTAAAACAAAACCAACAATTTAGAAGTATTCATTGAAGTTGACTAATAAAATAAAAATCAGCTGCATTCATAATTTTACAGCTTTCTACTTCAAATATTTGCTCTGGATTTTGCCATGTCTCACAGACAATATTGTGCCTTTTTTTTTTTTCAATTAAAAAATCTTTATGAAGCCTTTGCTTACTATAGGCTAGATTCTCTTTGGGGCTTCACAGATGGCTCAGCAGATAAGGAATCTGCCTGCAATGCAGGAGACACAGGAGATGTGGGTTTGATCCCTGGGTTGAGAGATCTTCTGGAGAGATCCCTGGAGAGAGAAATATCAACCCACTTCGGTATACTTGCCTGAGAAATTCCATGGACAGAAGAGCCTGGCGGGCTATAGTCCAATGGGTTGCAAAGAGTTGGACTTGGGCTTTATGGAGACTTTAAACCCTCATAGACTGTCATCAGAAAGGTGCCAACCCTTTCAAGACAGTGAAGCATCTCTTCTCTTAACCACATCACAAAGCAGGGAGAAGTACAGAGAGCATGACATGAGAATATAAAGAAGTATTATTTCAACCTGGAAAAATAATTAAAGGACCATGTTGGAGCACTTGGAACAGAACCTGGAGAACAGGAGACATTCATCAAGTCACTGTTGAATAGAATGCGCTACGGCTTAGGTTTTAAGGACAAAGTAGGATCTGGTCACAAACAGCAGAGACACTAACATTCCGAAAGAAGGTAACAGAAGGATGGAAGAAAGTGACTAAAGCACAGGGTTTGCCTGGAGGAGTTAACCTCACTTTAAGGCAGTAGAACGTGCCTGAATTAAAGACAGCTGGAAATTAGGTGGTATTAGGTTGAGGAGGGAGAAGGCAATGGCACCCCACTCCAGTGTTCTTGCCTGGAGAATCCCAGGGATGGGGTGCCTGATGGGCTGCCGTCTATGGGGTCGCACAGAGTCGGACATGACTGAGGTGACTTAGCAGCAGCAGCAGCAGATTGAGGAAGGATTTGGGTTCCACACTAAGGATCATAATCTTTATCTGGGAGAAAAATCGGAACTCTTGACTATTATGAATGAGAGCAATTTTTATAAAGATTAGTCTAGCAGCATGCATAGGATGCATCGGCACAGAGAAAGAATAGAATCTGGGAACCAGTTAAAAGTCTGTGATATTAGTAGATTTTGTGATAGGGTAGAGGATGTGGATAGTAAGAGATAAATTTGATGAATTCTGTATGTGTCAAAATCATGGTACACAAGCTGGCATTTATGTGTAACAAAAGAATGACCCAATAATAACTACCAAGCTTCAAGCCTCTGTTACCAGGAGTTCTGAGTCCGATATGATGATGATGAGTTGATTCAGGGGCATAAATAGTTTGAGGAATAGTTTATTAGTCATATTTATTTTCTTTTTTTTTTTCATGAATGGGAAACCCTCCTATAATGTTTTTCCCTCTCTCTGCCCCAAATTAGATTTCAAAAATATGTATTCATACCCTGCAGCCTTCTTTGACCAAGACAGAATGAAAAGCAATTGTTCTCATTAATGTTCAAATGTGCTGGCTTTAAAATTGCTAAAATGAAATTTCTGGCAAGCCAGTTGCATTTTCAGGAATAAACAAGTGCACTCTTCTTCATGCCGACACTGTGGTGAGCTGCAGTGGCAGGCTAGTCCAACTGCAGCTCCGACAATCTGTTCACTGTGGAACTCTCCAGAATCAACCGAGTGGAATCATTCATATGGTGCCTGTCACTGAACATGAAAGTGACAGAAGTCAGCACATCGGGAAAGCCATCATCCATTCATCTTCCATCTAGAAAAATATGCTTTTTATCTTGATTCTTTTTTTCTAGCTTATTATTCAAATGAAGGAAACAACTCAAGTACATCTAAAAAGAACAGACACATTTATTTGATCCATATTTGATTTTGACTTTGAGAGATTAAGTGGCATGGCCCAGGATTTCTTAAGGGTCACTAAATTGGTTGAAATTGGATTTGTGTCTTTTGTAGCCAAAGCTAATTAAAAATATTAATTTGTGGACACTCAGAGGTAATAAGACTTCAGAATTTCTGTTCTTAATATCACATCATATATTTTTATTAGAATATATTGTCTCCTTGCATTGAAGAGAAACATTTTACATAATAATGATAAGCTTCTTGAGTATTCTGTGCATCTCCAAAGAAGGAGTCATTTTACAGCTTCACCTCTAGCGTAGTAGTGATGCCAAGAGAAAGAAGAGGGCAAGGTGAGTTTGAAAACACTTTCCATATAAGCTGTCACTGATTCTACCTTTTGTCTATGGATCATAAAGCACTCTACATGACAGTATTGTTCCTCAGCCCTCATGAGGTAGGAATGTATTACCTGTATTTTACAGTTGGATAAACAGGAGCTTCATCAAGTTTAAAATCACACAGTAGGAGATCTGGGAAAAGAGCCCAGAAGATCAGATTCCCTGTTAGTGGCCAGAATCATTAGTGTTGCTCTAAATACACTCTTCTCCTTGGCTTAGCAATGAACTGTGACCCTAGAAAATGGGGAGAGAAAAGAGAAAGAGAGAAATGAAGAGAAAAGAGAAGGAAGAAAGGAAGGAAGGATGGCTGTGGACTCACTGTATTTTTAAACAAGTTCTCAGTGTGGAAAAGACAGGCATGAAGAAATCTGTCAATCTGCCCACAGATAGAATGAACATTAGCCTCACACTAGCATACATGCATACACAAACATACACTCACACACACACAAACATATTCACTCT
>NC_057409.1:21650638-21704692 GCF_019320065.1 Cervus canadensis
TCTCCTTCAGGATGGACTGGTTGGATCTTGTTGCAGTCCAAGGGACTCACAAGGGTCTTCTCCAACACCACAGTTCAAAAGTATCAATTCATCTGCACTCAACTTTCTTTATAGTCCAACTCTCACCCCCATACATGACCACTGGAAAAACCATAGCCTTGACTAGACAGACCTTTGTTGGGAAAGTAATGTCTCTGCTTTTTAATATGCTGTCTAGCATACCTTCCTTCCAAGGAGCAAGCGTCTTTTAATTTCATGGCTGCAATCATCATCCGCAGTGATTTTGGAGCCCAGAAAACTAGTCAGCCACTCTTTCCACTGTTTCCCCATCTATTTGCCATGAAGTGATGGGACCGAATGCCATGATCTTAGTTTTCTGAATATTGAGTTTTAAGCCAACTTTTTGACTCTTTCTCTTTCGCTTTCATCAAGAGGCTCTTTAGTTCTTCTTCACTTTCTGCCATAAGGCCTCAGTTTACTTACCTTTAAAATCCAGATGGTAATTTTTATATCATATTACTATTGTGCCAATTAAATAAAACTCTTCTTTTGTACAGGATATGTCTTAACCACTGTCCAGTCCTACACAAGCACATATGACTTGGATTTTCCTGGTCACATCACAAGTGCCTTTCTAGATTTCAGAGACCTCACCCTCCATTTTAGGACTAGAGTCAAGACTTTTAAAATGGGCACCTCTTTGCTAAAGAGTTTGGATGAGTACTTTGGAAAAGTCCAGGTCACAGACTTCTTTCCACACAGCAGAAGGAAATCATTTCTGCTGGGGATCCATAGGAGATAGCTGTATTTAGAGAGTTGTGACTGGGAGATGACAATGAGGAAAAGATAGACTAGGGGAAGAGTTTACCTGAACCCTAATGGGATGTTCCAATCCTAAGATGCAGTGATATGACCTTCCCAGGGGAGAGAAAAGCTCAAAGGACAACAGTGCTGGCCTAAACCTCCTTCTGTGGGTCCCTCAGATTCTAACTCATTGACCTCCACCAAGGTCAAAACCTTTCTTGCTTTTCCCGTCATCTCTGGCCCCAGTCAAGTTAATTCCCATCTTATCACTCTGGCAGTGAACTAGGCTGGGCCTTCTCACCTTCTCTTTCCAAATCTATTGTGACATAAACATAATGCCCTGCTTCCTTTGGTGCTATCCCAATAGCTTTTCCTTCCCTTAAAAAAAATCATTTTATTTCAAATGGAAAATTTTGGCTTTCAAGATGTTATTCCTGTTAAGGAACCCAAGAGCCTGTTTAGAAAGTTTTAACATTCAAATATAGTTTCTTCCTTCATTTTTCCCTTTTAAAATGATTCTAAGTCTCTGTAAAGCGAAATGGATGCCATTGACCCACCTAGAGAAGAGTCAAGTACAAGAAACACTAGAAAGCAGAGTGCAAAGATGAATATTTCAGAGTGTTATTTTGCTTCATATGTGAAGCACTTAATGCAATGTCAGCCACATATTAAAAATTTAATAAACACCTGGTCCTATTTCTCTTAGCTCTGTTGAAGCCTAATGTGAGGCTGATAAAGCTTTGCACATCTTTATGGTTCCTTACATAATTGACACACGTTTGATTGTCTACTAAGAATGGCCACATGTGCCAGATACTATGCTTGTTGTTTAGGGTTAATATCCCTATCATATCTTAATATGATATGTCTTGAGGACCCATCTTTCACAAGGTCATAATTTAGTGGCTGAGACAATCAAGTTAATAGGGTGCTTAAAAGAACATACTAGAAAGGAGTAGTAATAGTTTTTAGGGAGTCCAGGAGAGGAAGTGATGATGAAAGATGGATGATGACAGATTTATCAGAGGAAGTGATGTTTGAGCATAGCTTTAGGAGAGCTATTTTTTCTAATCATGTTAAGTGAAGTAAGTCAGAGAAAGACAAATATCATATGAAATCACTTACATATGAACTCTAAAAATGACACAAATGAACTTATTTACAAAACAGACTCACAGACTTAGAAAACAAAATTATGCTTGGCCAAAGGGAGAGACTTAAATTAGGAGTTTGGGATTAACATATATACACTACTATATGCAAAATAGATAATCAACAAGCACCTACTGTATAGCACAGGGAACTCTAGTCAATATTCTGTAATAACCTATATGAGAAAAGAATCTAAGAAAGAACTTTTGTTGTTTATTTGCTAAATCTTGTCTGACTCTTTGTGACTCCACAGACTGCAGTACACCAGGATTCGCTGTCCTTCACTGTCTCCTGGATTTGGCTTAGATTCATGTCCATTGAGTCAGTGATGCTATCTAACCATCTCATCCTCTGCCCCCTTCTCCTTTTGGCTTCAATCTTTTCCAGAAACAGGGTCTCTTCCAACGAGTCAGCTCTTCACATCCGGTGGCCAAAGTACTGGAGCTTCAGCTTCAGCGTCAGTCCTTCCAACGAATAGTCAGGACTGATTTCCTTCAGGATTGACTGATTTGATCTCCATGTAGTCCAAGCGACTCTCAAGTGTCTTCTCCAGCACTACAATTCAAAAGCATCAATTCTTCGACAGTCAGCCTGATTTACGGTCCAAATTTCACATCCATACATGACTACTGGAAAAACCATAGCTTTGACTATATGAACCTTTGTCTGCAAAGTGATATCTCTGCTTTTTAATATGCTATCTAGGTTTGTCATACCTGAATGGCCTAGAGGCTTTCCCTATTATATTCAACTTAAGTCTGAATTTTACAATCAGGAGCTTGTGATCTGAGCCACAGTAAGCTCCCGGTCTTGTTTTTGCTGACTGTATAGAATTTCTCCGTCTTCAACTGGAAGGAATATAAAAATCAATCTAATTTTGGTATTGACCATCCAGTGATGTCCATACATAGAATTGCCTCTTGCATAGTTGGAAGGTGTTTGCTGTGACCAGTACATTCTCTTGGCTCAATGGACATGAGTTTCAGCAAACTCCAGGAGACAGTGAAGGACGGAAAACCCAGAGTACTGCAGTCCATGGGATCGCAAAGAGTCAGACACAAGTGAACAACTGAACAATAACAAGCTTTGTCATGGCTTTCCTTCCAAGGAGCAAGTGTCTTTACAGATATATGTATTTAACTAATCAGTATACTATACACTTGAAACTAACACAACATTGTAAATCAATTTTACTCCAATATAAAATAAAGTTTAAAACACGGATAAGAAGGAAACTTCAGGCAGAGGGATTTTCATGGGCAAATATAGGGAGGTTTTAGAGCATAAATTACAAGTTCAGTTTGCAATTTAACAGAAGGAGAGGCAGAGAGTGGTGGGAGGCAAGCAGAAAGAACTTGAGTCCAGATTGTGAACGCCCTGACATGTAGGAAGGAGTTGGGGTGACTTTATCCTGTGGGCAAGTGGAAACAAATACAAAATGATATTTTCAGGTGCATTCACTAATCAACTGCTAAAACTCTCCCTCCTGACAAATATTTCACTAAGAAATGTCAATGTCAAGTCCCAATAATTTTTTACCCAATGTTCACAGCAAATGTTAATACAGATCACAGGAGCAATATTAAAAATGAGTTTTATATTAAATGTTAAAGAATCATGACTGATAAAGATTTAAAAAATATTTTATGAAAAGTGCCATTGGAGGATAATTCAGCTGATGTGAACATCTGCATGTTAAATCAACAGTTTTGAACTTCTCATCTGTTGAAAAAAATGAAACATGAATGATGGCTTTCCCCAGGATGAATCATGGGAACTACAAGTCAGATTTGACAACTTTCAGTACTCAGTTAGGAGAAGAGCCTCAGGCACATCACTTAAGAGATTTTCAAGATTGTAGGTAGCTCTTTCTATGTCTCCGTGTCTTTGTGACGCCTGGCCCAGAAGCTGTGTCCCAGTTTCAGAACAATTAGTCAATGGACCACAACAGATAATGAAGTTGTTCTGTTGGTTTTACGATACCTCTGCTTCCAAAAAGTTGTCAGAAATGGGGTTTTTCCACTTAGAAAACAAACAAAAGTCAGAAGGTAGGAAGGCACAAGAGTGGCATAATACTGTCAGACCTGGGCTGATGAGTGAGGGTCATGCACAACTCTGCTAGTTTGTCTTGTGTTCTTGTTGAGGAAATCCTTCCCCCAAATAAAATAAAATACCCTATTTCTGGGCATGACTCTCTAATTCTTGAAAACTGACAGAATTCCATTTGGCTAATCCAATTGGAATTATACACATTTCTTATAGTTGTTAAGAAAACACTCTTAAGAGAAATCTGTGTTAGCCATTAGTGTAGGTGTAATATGACTATTATTGTTTTCCATTTCATTGTTGCCTTTGGCCATGTATGAGCACAACTAGATTAACTCGTAAAGTTCAAATCATTGAAAAGTCAATATAATCTCTTAGACCAACAACTATGAGTTTTTTCTCACTTGATTGCTGAGTATGGTCCCAGAAGTAGAGGCTTCCCACATTTTCTGAAACTTGTATCTACATGCTCAAAGACTGCTTACTGCAAACATCCTTGACTCTGCCTGAAGACAATTTTTCTAACCAGGGGAGTACAATCATCTAGTAGAGAGGACAGTTTTCTACTACAAATTATAGACCCCGAATCAGGTATGGATTCAAGCTAAAATACAGGCAAACACTTAGCCATAGATATAGATAGAGACATAAAATAAGATAGATCATATGAGATATATAAAGAACCTGCCTGCCAATGCAGAAGATGCAGGAGACTGGGGTTCAATTCCTATGTTGGGAAGATCTCCTGAAGTAGGAAATGGCAACTCCCTCCAGTATTCTTGGCCTGGAAAATTCTATGGATGGAGGAGCCTTGCAGGCTACAGTCCATGGGGTTGCAAAGAGTCAGACATGACTGAGTGACCGAGCACACATATAAGAGATAAGAGATATAACATGATATTAGAGATAAAGTGATACTAAATGTGATGATATCAGATATAGATATAGGTTTATTGTTGTTATTATATTTTATCCAAAATGTGTGCGGGATAGGAGGTGGGGTTCGCTGCACCAGCTGAGTATGTAAAGTTCTAAAAGATGCCTGCTACTTAGTACCATATTTCTTTTTCTAATTCCACTCTAATAAGAGAATTTTATCCTGTGCTTTAGTTGTTCATTTTAAGTTGTTGACTCATACTGTCTAAGCGTTATTTGTGAATAATTTAGATTTTATTGTCACCAGATCTCAGAATCAAGCATTCAACTTGCCCCAAAGGAATTAATGAATTGGCATATTATGCCAGAAGAACTGGACTTCCCCAATGGCTCCATGATAAAGAATCTGCCTGCAATGTAGGAGACACAGGTTCAATCCCTGGGTCAGGAAAATCCCCTGAAGGAGGAAATGGCAACCTACTCCAACATTCTTCCCTGGAAAATCCCATGGACAGAGGAGCCTAGCAGGCTACAGTCCATGGGGTTGCAAAGAGTTGGATGTAACTGAACACACACACATATGCACCTGAAAGACTTAGATCATGTCTGGCACGTGGTGAGTGAGAGATGGGCATGTGTTATCCTGATATTGTGGTGGCTGTTAATATAGGAATGGAAGATAGGATAGAGGAAATGTTTTGGTGACCAGCAGATAATGTACCTAGTTACTATATTTTGGCCATAATATTCAGCCATCTAATTCTGCTGGAGTGCTATGTTAAGAGGAATCTGAGGATGCACTAAGCTCAGTGAGAAGATCATTCTTGAATGTCAAGATATGCTACTGAAGAAGACAAAGAACTTGGGCTTCAGACAATTATGTGGTAGTCACAGGGATTTGAACCCAGTGCCATCAGATTCCACAGCCCCGGATGTTAATGGCCATATGGTTCCCTTGGATTTGCAGAGAGAAATGGGTCCTGAGAGATCAGATTTCACTGCAATGAGATTCTATATTCCTTCGATGCCAAGATACTCTCTTTGGGTAACCAACAACTGTCAAATCAATACTTTATTCTGAAAAGGAACTGCAGGTAACAGCTGGCTGCTTGCTACATCATTAAGTCAGATTTCTTTGAAATCTCCATCCTTTTTTTTTCATTGTATAGTTTATAAACTTGAAATACTCTTAAGTTACTGAGTCTAAGATAACGTTGAAGTGTTGCATATTACATATAATTTAAAACTGGATTATTTGCTGTCTTTTTGTTGTTCTTTTTGCGTTTTTTCTTCCAGTAACAAGAGTAGAAGAAAAATCAGACTAAGTATCTCAGGGAATTGTTTTAATTTACTCTATCAAACATGCTATGGTATTGAATATTCCCCAATTAAAAGCAACTAAAATGGTAAACTTCAGTTTTAAAAATGCCCAGAGACTCAACTGACTCTAGAACAGGGTATATTTACAACCATTTGAGAATTTCACCAATCTGTACTTTCTTATTTTTTTTTAATGTTACATTTATAACTTATACTGAAATAACCTTATTATTAGACATCCTAGTTCCTCAAAGCAATAAATAAATATTCTAGCTTCTTGTGGCATGCATTCAGTAAATATGTGGGTTACATAAAACCACACTAAATGTGTGGGTTTATGTAAAAGGATAAAAATAAACACTAAAATACCTTACAAATAGCAATAGAAGTAGGAGTCACAGTCATAAACAAAACATACAGAGAAAAAAAGAACAGAAAGAATGTGAAATGTTATTAGATAAGCCAAGGGTACATATGAGTCTGGGAATCAAAATTGTATTAAAAACACTGGCATGTGAAACATTAGGGATTAGGTAGGGATTGAACGGAAATATTCGTAAGAATTTGAAGTGCAATAAAGTCATTGTCTATTTTATTCAAAAGCAAAAAGTTTTCCTGTTGATGGAGATTTAAAATGATTTAACATTAATTTCCTAAGGCAATTTTGAATTTTCCTCTCTGGCTATACTTAAGTATTAGCTGAATCCTAGGCTGAACTTTACGATAAACTAATCCATTGATCTCTGTTTTCACCTCAAACTTTGGATGGAAATTACTAGTTTGGCCAAAAAGTTCACTTGGGGTTTTCTGCAAAGTGTTACAAATGAACTTTTTGGCCAATCCAGTATGTAGTTGGTATCAGGAGAGCTTCCCAGGTGGTTCACACCTTAAAGAATCCATGTGTAATGCAGGAGACCCAGTTCGATCCCTGAGTTGGGAAGAGCCCCTGGAAGAGGAAACGGCTACCCAGTCCAGGATTCTTGCCTGGAGAATCCCACGGGCTACAGTCCACAGGGCCTCAAAGACTCAGACACAACTCAAGGACTAACACTTTTCACACTTTACCAGATTAGAGCCATACATTCACTCCATAATAGCATGAGTGCTCATTTAAGATCTAGAAGCTAGACAAGTGAAAGTGAAAGTAAAAATCACTCAGTCATGCCCAACTCTTTGGGAACCCATGGACTATACAGTTGGAATTCTCTAGGCCAGAATACTAGAGTGGGTATCCATTTCCTTCTCCAGGGGATCTTCCCAACCCAGGGATTGAACCAAAGTCTCCTACAATGCAGGCAGATTCTTTACCAGCTGAGCTACCAGGGAAGCTAGATAGCCCTCATGCAGTTTAAATTCAGTTCTTTCCCAGCCCCCATATCCCTGACCATTGGGTTCACATGTTTCGTCATTAAGGTGCATGCTTACATATGTGTTTTCTCCAGTAATCTTTTCTTTGAGCACAAGAGTGAGTCTTCATTCATCATTATATCTTCTATATTTCCTCACAATAATGCAGCTGCTGTTTATAAAATACCTACTAGGTAGTGTCTAGCCTCTTTACATGTGTTTCTTCAAGCCCTCCCATGTCTGCAAATCCCCATGTTTGTCAGTGACATTAATTAAAACACTCTGGTAAAACAAAGTTTCAAGATCACCTCACATAGTTTGAGGCATTTCCAAGTGGCCTTTCTTTTATTTATTTATTTTTTAACTGGAGTAAAATCGCTTTACAGTGTGTTAGTTTCTGCTGTACAACGGAGTGAGTCAGCTCTGTGTGTGTGTGTGTGTGTGTGTGTGTGTGTTCTTCCTCTTGAGCCTCCCTCCCAACCTCCCATTCCATCCCTCTAGGTCATCACAGAGTACCGAACTGAGCTCCCTGTGCTATATAGCAGCTTCCCACTAGCTAAGTATTTTACACAATGCTGTTGTTGTTCATTCGCCAAGTCGTGTCCAACTCTGCAACCCCATGGACTGCAGCACACCAGGCTTCCCTGTCTTTCCCTATCTCCTGGAGTTTGTTCAGATTCAAGTCCATTGGGTCGGTGATGCCATCTAACCATCTCATCCTCTGCCACCACCTTCTCCTTTTGCCTTCAGTCTTTCCCAGCATTGGGGTCTTTTCCAAGGGCTGTTCACACTTGACACATGGCAGTGTGTGCATGTCAGCGCTAGTCTCGCTCACCCAGTGGCCTTTCTCGATTGGAGGCCATTCTGTTTCCTGAAAAAACTCTTTGAAAATGTGTGCAACTGACTCTTATGATAATGATAGCATGCTCTTGGTATTTAATAGGTGGGAAACAAAGATGCTAAATGCCTAGGAGTGTGAGGCACAGCCTGTCTCAGTAAAGAATAGTCTTACCCAAAATGTCAACTAGGCTTCATGGAGAAATGTTGGCAGGCGATCATTTGTTCACTTCTCTTAAACAATTCTCTCTCCCTTTCTGTAGCGAAACATCTTAAAAGAATTGCACCCAGCTTCATTTAGGCTTCACAAAACAGTGCCACGCTAACAAAGCAAAAGAAAACAAAAAGCCATTTAGGAGAAATAAAGGAAATGGAGAGAGATTAGTTTCCTCTGGAGTCTGGCTTCCTGTCTTCAACATGTCTTCACGGTGAGATTATTTCCAATCACTTAATACAAGTGGCTTTTCCCTCATCAACCCTATTAGTTAACCGATAAAGCAAAAGATGGTAAATGGAATATGACTTCCCCTTGACACTTCTCACACTGAGAGCAAATTAAGAGAGTTCTCTTTACACCATTGTTTACTATGGAAATAATAAGCTTAGGAGTTCAAAATGCATTTTTATGTACTTTATGGAGTAAATCATTTGCAAGTGATATTACGCCCAGATCTGTCTCCTCTGACAACTGAGTTGTTTGCAGAGCTGCAAACTGGAAATGACACTAAAAGCACACAGTGATTTAAGAGGCTGGTTGACTCATGTACTAGCAATGACAGAATTGATGGGGAGTGGGGAAGAGGTGAAAAAGAGCTTAGAAGATCTGTATATTTCCATTGTCCAATGAAGATTAGGCAGAAAGGATTTAAAAATAAACTTTGGTGTATCTACTCACCCTTGGCTTTATAATGAACTGAATGCACAATTAACCCATGAGTTTTAGCCTTATCTTACCATTAAAACACACTTTTTAAAAAAATTTTGCCTATTTTGACAGAAGAAAAATTGCCATGGGCAGCAGTGAATGGTGAGATAGTAAACAGCACAATGGATAACAGAAATCCCCCTAGAGGTAGACCAGCTTGGACAAACAAAAGGTGACTGGGAAAGGAAGTTGTTGTTTAGTTGCTCAGTAGTGTCCCATTCTTTAGCAACCCCGTGGACTGAAGCCGGTCAGGTTCCTCTGTCCACGGGATTTCCCCAGGTAAGAATACTGGAGTGAATTACCATCTCCTTATCCAGGGCTTCTTCCCAATTCAGGGATCAAACCCATGTCTCCTGCATTTGTAGGCATTAGCAAGCAGGTTCTTTACCACTAAGCCTCCTGGAAAGCCCCTTGGGAAAGGAAAGGAAGTTATGTCCTAAATTGGTGTAAAGTTGCCAACCAAAGACTGTGCTCTATCTCTCCCTCTTCTGGCTGAAGGAAGAAACAGCAATGGACCTTGGTCTAAGCCTCACTGAAAAGAGTACAAAGTTCACTGCTTAAAAAGTATTTGGTATCCAGCAAGACACAAATAAAAACTAAGATCATGGCATCTGATCACATCACTTCATGGCAAATCGATGGGGAAACAATGAAAACAGTGAGAGACTTTATTTTGGGGGGCTCCAAAATCACTGCAGATGGTGACTGCAGCCATGAAATTAAAAAACACTTGCTCCTTAGAAGAAAAACTATGACCAATCTAGACAGCATATTAAAAAACAGAGACATTACTTTGCCAACAAAGGTCTGTCTAGTCAAAGCTATGGTTTTTCCAGTGGTCATGTATGGATGTGAGAGTTGGACTGTAAAGAAAGTTGAGTGCCGAAGAATTGATGTTTCTGAACTGTGGTGTTGGAGAAGACTCTTGAGAGTCCCTTGAACTGCAAGCAGATCTAACCCGTCCATCCTAAAGGAAATCAACGCTGAATATTCATTGGAAGGACTGATGCTGAAGCTGAAACTCCAATACTTTGACCACCTGATGCAAGCTGACACACGCTGGGAAAGATTGAGGGCGGCAGGAGAGGGGACGACAGAGGGTGAGATGGCTGGATGGCATCTCCGACATGATGCACATGAGTTTGAGTAGGCTCCAGAGCTGGTGATGGACAGAGAAGCCTGGCGTGCTGTAGTCCATGGGGTCACAAAGAGTCGGACACGACTAGGCGACTGAACTGAACTGAACTGAAGACACGACTGAGCAACTTTCACTTTCACGGGCCAGGTGTACTGGAGTAGGAAATGGCTACCCACTTCAGTATTCTTGCTGGGAAAACTTCATGGACAGTGGGGCTTGGCGGGCTGCAGTTCAACAGGTCCCAAAGAGACACTACTAAGTATACCGTGGACAGCCTTGGTATAAGTCTTGGACAGAATGGTGTTTGAATCAGTCTTCAGTGTACTTCTTTCATCTTCTCTGTTACATTCACCCTGACATTGACCCTTTCTCCAGTAGAATTGCTACTTTAAAGAGAAAATCAATTAGAAAGCTTATTGCTACCTTTTGCTTCCTCCCTGCCATCCTTCCTTCTTTCCTCTCTTATTGATATATTAGAAGCCACAGGAATGTTGATTTCATTCAGCACACTTATTAATTGTTCAACATTCATCAAGAATTCTCTGCTGGTGCTGGAGAGAGTTTAATGATGTTTAATAGTACCACATCAAGTATAACCAGTATTTACAGAGTGTGTGCCAAGTTCTGGGCTGTAGTCTTCATTATTAATATGACCTCCTCCTTGCTAGGGGATAGCTTAACTCTATAAGACAAACAGGTAAGCAAAAGATTTCAAAAGAGTGGAATGCTTAGCTCATAGTACAGAGGAAGCCCAGAGAGCTCACAGGGGTGTTCAGGTAGGTGTGAAGTCAGGTATGAAATAGTCAACCAAATACATAAGGAGTAAGGGAATCCTAGGCTTCCCAGATTTCCCAGGTGATACTAGTGGTAAAGACCCACCTGCCAATGCAGGAGACACAAGAGATGTGTGTTCAGTCACTGTGTTGGGAAGATCTCCTGGAGGAGGGCATGGCTATCCACTCCAGTATTCTTGCCTGGAGAATACCATGGACAGAGGAGCTTGGTGGGCTACGGTCCATGGGATTGCAAAGAGTCAGATATGACTGAAATGACTTAGCATGCATGCACAAGGGACTCCTAGTAGAGAAAACTTTGCGTCAATGTAGAGGTGAATTTAGCATAGTGTGAGGGGGGGCTTGTTAAAGTTCAGGAGTGCTGGCTCACTGGGTCTGAGATAAGGTGCAGCAGAGGAAAAGAAAACAGGGAGCAGGACAGTGGGGATGTTTCTGATGTGATCAAAGCTCATACTTCACCATGTAGGCCAGGCAGAGTCACTAAGCATTTTTTTAAATATAAGATATAGTGATTGATTGATTGGTTGATTGGTTTTGTTCAATTCCTGGTTTGGGAAGATCCACTGGAGAAGGGATAGGCTACCCACTCCAGTATTCTCCGGGTCCCCTAGTGGCTCACTGGTAAAGAATCCGTCTGCCAATTAATGCAGGAGATGCAGGTTTGAGCCCTGGATCGGAAAGACCCCCTGCAGAAGGAAATGGCTACCTACTCCAGTATTCTTGCCTGGAAAATTCCACGGACAGAGGAGCCTGGCGGGCTACAGCCCATGGGGTCACAAAAGAGTTGGACATGACTTGGCAACTAAACAACAGCAAAAAGATATTCGTGAGAAAGCTCTGCAATAATTCTCATAAAAATTAGTAAAGTCTTAGTAAGGGGGAACATTCATAGGTTCGATAAATATTTAGGGCTTCATGGTTGGGAATGGAAATGCTACAGACGGGAGGAAGGGCTCAAAGGTAACTTCCACGCTTCTTACCTGAATGGATACTGGTTCTCACGGGTGAGACAGATGATAGAGGAAGGCAAGTAGGTTTGAAGAGAAGAAAAATTGAATGTAGTTTTGATCCTTTGGATTGGAGGTTCTCATGTAGTACTCATGTAAAAAGTGGAAAAAATGGGATGGAGATATGTATTTGGGTATCATTCTCATTAAAAACAAAAAATAGTTAAAACCATACAAGTGGATAATATTGCCCAGAAGAACTTTATAATAGAGAGGTATTTGCTAATATGACCACCTTTAAAAAATGGATAGAGGGAAAAGACCACAGATGGAGGAAAGAAGGTAAAGTCACAATTCATAGAAATCATAGTAGTTTAACATGTGAGTGTGTTTGTATGTGTGTGCGGGGGGAAGGGGGGGTCTGTGTGTTGGAGGTGGGAGTGGAGAGGATGGTAAGACTTGAGATTGGCTAGAAATGAAAAGTGAGGGGAAAACCAAATGAACCAGAAAAGAAAATGTTCTGCCATGTGTAGGTGACTCTCTAGAATCCTACATGAGAGAAAGACATGATAACAGGAAAGGAAGATGTTGATGCAAAGAAATTTTATTTTCTCAGAGTTGGAAGAGACCAAAAGATGTTTAGCACTGAAAGAAGAGGTTCAGTCTGCAAGGAGCTGTATGTATGGGTGTAGAAAGAACTCCACTGATGAAGGAAATTCCGAGGGAGGCAAGTGCTGAGGAAATGAGTCAAAGTAAAGGAGTGGGCTTCACACAGGATGAAAAATACCTCCTGTAACTGGAGGTAAGACACTGAAATGAAGATGCGTGAAGAAGAAATTCTGAGAGGGTCAGAACATAAGGTTGAATGATTTCCCCAAAGACCTTCATATTCTTGCTAATATCAATGCTGAGATTTTCAACGTGTGTATGGTGGTGGGGCAGGAGACTGGATTTGAGGTGATCAATTAAGATTCTCAAGGGCAATAAATGAAGAGCCAGTGATGCTAAAGCCAGAGTGTGGATCAACAGCATCGAGAACTCTAAAACAAGGAGACTCTGTCCATTTCTAGAGATGCTAATCCAACCAGTTAAGTCCTTTTCCACCCAGCTCTCAAACCTCCGATGGGAGACAAAGTGTAGATTGTTAGAGGGATTCCAGACTTGAGTATTCTTGAGTGTAAGTTGCTGATAAAGCTTAAAAGAGAGTAAATCCATGTCATCACATGGGAGGTTAAGATAGGAAAATGGAAGAGAAAGGCTATATATAGGATTTCTCAGAGAGGGAAAATGTGGGGGATTTGGGGGTGGCACTTAGCACAGTGACAGACTAGGCCCTAGGGGCTCCCAAGAATTGGTTGTACACCCTTCTTTTCAACTCAGTTTCAATGCCTCATGTTGGTAGTTTGATAAAAAGCTTTGTTGGGAATATTTATGTCACAGAAATTGACACTTTACATTGTGGCTTCCCAGTAGGTGCTAATAGTAAAGAATCCACCTGCCAACGCAGGAGATGTAAGAGGCATGTGTTCAAACCATGAGTTGGGAGGATCCCCTAGAGGAGGGCATGGCAACTCATTCCAGTATGCTTGCCTGGAGAATACCATGGACAGAAGAGTCTAGTGGGCTATGGTCCATAGGGTTGCAATGAGTTGTACATGACTGAAATGATTTAGCATGCGTACATTGTGGTGTTGTCTTGAGAAGACTCCTGAGAGTCCTCTGGGCAGCAAGGAGATCAAACTAGTTAATCCTAAAAGAAATCAACTTTGAATATTCACTGGAAGGACTGATGCTGAAGCTGAAGCTCCAGTTCTTTGGCCACCTGATGCAAAGAGCCAACTCATTGGAAAAGACCCTGATGCTGGGAAAGATTGAGGGAAGGAGAAGGGGGTGACAGAAGATGAGATAGTAGGATGGCTTCACTGATTCAATGCATATAAGTTTGAGCAAACTCAGGGAGATAGTGAAGGACAGGGAAGCTTGGGGTGCTGCAGTCCATAAGATTGCAAGGAGTTGGACATGATTTAGGGACTGAACAGCATCATACATTGGAAGCCAGGGTACCAGCACATTAAGAGATGGGAACATGGCCCTTAGCAATTTAGAAGGCTAGGAGGTCATGGTCAGACTGTAAAAATTTTGACAACTGATATTTGTGACATGGAAGGTAATGAAAATGCCAAGCTATCTTTGTTTTGTTAGCTTTTTGCATTTGTTTTTATTGGCTGAAGCAGAGGCGAAGAAAGAGAATCACATAAGTGGAGTTCAAAGCTTTTGAAGTAGATGATTTATAAACACAGCTGTTAACATTTCCAGGTAGAGGGTGGGAGCTTATTCAGGTACCTGGATACTCAGTTAGTTAGATGGTACCATCAGGAAGCTGGTAAATACCATCTATGAGAAAAAGGACAGAAATTTATATTATGAACCACAAGGACTTATTTTTATGCAAGTTGTTTCCTACTGCTGCTATAATAACTTACCACTATCTTAGTGGCTTAAAACAATGCAAAAGTCTTATCTTATAATCCTGGGGTCCAGAAATCCAAAATGGATCTCATTGGGCTAAAATCAAGGTGTCAGCAGGGTTGTGTTTCTTTCTGGAGGTTTTAGGGGAGTGTCTAGTTTCTTGGCTTCCTTAGTTTCTAAAGACTACCTTCCTTCCTTGCTTATGGCCCTCTTCCATGGTAAAGTCAGCAAGGTCCAGCTGAGTCTTTCTCAAGGTGCCAGCTCTCTGTGCTCTCTGTTCTGACTGTCCTGCCTCCATGTTCCCTATTTAAGGACACTTGTAATTATGCCAAGCACACCTAAATGTCCAGGATGCTCTCCATCTCAAGGTCAGTGGTGTTAATTCTATCTGCAGTCACAACTCCCCCTTACCTTATAAGAATATGTGTGTAAGTGCGTGCATGCTAAGTGGCTTCAGGCATGTAAGACTGTCTGCAGTCCCATGGACTGTAACCCACCAGGCTCCTCTGTCCTTGCTATTCTCCAGGCAAGAATGGATTGCCATTTCCTTCTGTAGGGGATCTTCCCAACCCAGGGATAGAACCCACATCTCTTATGTCTCATGCATTAGCAGCTGGGTTTTTTACCAGTGATGTTAATTCTCTCTGCAGTCATAATTCACTTTGACTTGCAAGAATATCTATTCACAAATTCCAGGGATTATGACGTGAGTATCTTTTGGGCAGGGGTGGGGAGGGGGCATGATTCTGCCTATCACACAAAAGAAGTACACTTTTTCCCCTAGATTTTTCCAGACATTATATTTAATGAGATTTAATTCAGCAGACATTTATTGTTCATAATATTATGCTAGATATTATGATGGGAAGGAGACTTGATAATGAATAATTTAAACCTTTATGGGAAATATTATTTTATGTCCCTTATAAAACATTTGAAATGAAAGGTTTAGTGGCAAAAGGAAGAAGCTTTTTAAAAATTTTTAGTTCTGTGGACCTCACTGGTGAAAGCTAGCTCATTTGAAGGTTGCTAAGGAGTTGCTAAGGGACATTGTATAGAGAAATATAAGTTTTGCATTATCTGTGCTGATCAACGATAAAGGAAAAAGTCTTATTTCTTTTTTCGAAGAAGGTTAAAAATAATCACAGACCATTCCCAAATGAGTGCATGGAATGTATAGGTGTCCAATAAACATTTCCTGAACTGCATCAAATGTCATAAATGTCCATCTCATTGTAATATTTTAATTAATTAGCCTTTTCTAATTTTTATTAATTAGATTTCAGTTTTGCTTTATTGTGCTGAGCTACCTTGGCTGTGACCATTCACCCCTCATTTATTTTCTGTGTGAGAAGGCAAGACCACTCTGAAGAGGGAAGGGGGTGGGTGACAGCTTCTCTTGACCCAGGCAGAAAATTTTAAAACATCCCCTCAAATGACAGAATGCAGGCCATTACCTTATTATATCTAATTAGAGAGCTGCCCTTAGACCAGAGGGTCTTCATCTGTTTTAGCATGTGCATTTCTTTACTGTCTTGATGAATACTGTTCCTCCAAGTAAGAAAGAATTTTATTAGATAGAGGATGGAAAAACTCCTTCCTTTTATAGGTTACCCTTAACTCTATCCATTCTACCCTGGCTGCGGGACAATCCCTGTAACTCGTGTACTCAGGCCAGTTCTCCTCCTGAAGCCACTTAGGGCATCTCTTCAATTTGCTATTTGCCTTTTGGTGTCTGGTATTAACACATTGATTTCCATACCACAGATTTCATCTCTCAAAGCAGCAAACCGTCTAGGTGCTAATCCACAGGAGTCCCCACTGCCCAAGTGTCAGCCAGGTGTCACAGATTCCTTCTACCCTCTCTCAGCTACATGCCACCACTAAGAACCAAAATGTATCCTCTGGCTGTGGACCCTTGTCACCTGGAGTCACCCAGTGAAAAAGTTCCCTCCACTTCTATCTTCTCTTCATGGCACCAAAAGCCAATCTCTAAGAGAAACAGCCTTCCATCCTCTGGCTCATCTTTTACCAAGATCCCTCCCCAGACATTTCTAGCTCTCATCTTAAGACCCCAAAGATCCCATCCATTATGAAATTAAATATGAATATGAAAGTTTCACAAGCGAAAATATGACAGGGAAAAATCCAAAGACAAGCTTAGGAAAAAGTTTTACTGATATCTTAAAAAAAGATATGTTTTTATGGAGATGAAAAGAACAGACACTAGAAAGATTGGAGTGCCTCCCAAATTCTTGTGTAAGGCTAATAGTGGAATGAGCAAGGCCAAGCAAAATCCCAATAATATTTTATAGTAGCAAAATCATTCTCAATTTTATCTGTAACTTTAGTCATTAATAGAAAATAGCAGTTGGAGGAAAAAGTCATAATGAGAGAAGGCCTATTCTACCATATATGTAAACATTTTGAAATGCAAAAGCTAAAAATTACCTCAAAACTACTGTGAAATCAATATAATATCACAAAATTATTTGGCTTAGTTGCCCAAGTATTTTGAAAGTAAATAAGAGATAATCTTACCCCCACAGTATACATTTCAGATGAATAATTATTGAGGGAAAAATGTAAACTGTCTTATAGTAGACACAGTGTTTTCCCTTGTTCTCTCAACCAACACAGCTTGAGCGAAATCTGAACAATTTCCCAAGGCTAGCTCCTATATTAAGAGATTTCTCTGTCCCACCTGGTGATGGATGGAAATTCCAGGGAATGAAATTCACTTCCCCTAGCAATCCCCAGCACCTCCCAACATCTTCCAGCACCCCCAGCATCTCTCAGCATCTCCCAGCATCCCCAGAATCTCCCAGCATTCCCCAGCCAAGGGGGTAACAGGAGAGTGTAATTATCCCAGTTCTCTAATCCTGAATTTCTCAGACTCATAATGGGATTAAGCTCCATGTACCTTTGCTGATAATCTGCTCAAAAGTACACTCATTAGAGGCTTCTTTATCTCCACATGTCAATCCCCTGCTGTCCTACCAGTGTTTTCCAGGATCACCAACCAAATCAATTAGTTATCATAACCTGTTTTCACAGCAGCTTCTGGGGAACCCAAGTTAAGACATATATCCTCTCCCCCGCAAAAAGGACATGAAGACACAAATAATGAAGGAATAATAGCTATCAGCATGAAAAATTTTGACTCACAATTATCAAAGAAATGAATAGTAAAAGAACTAATTTTCTCATTGATGAGATTGCCCAAGATTAAAAACAATCCTCTGAGTTATGAAGACTACCCTCATGCTCTACTGATGAGAACATGCATGAATAACACCATGAAAGAAAGAGATTTGGCAGAATACAGAGTGGATGCCCTTTTGTTCATTGGACCCACTATTATCACTTCTTTATTCATTTATTCACCAAATTAAATTAATTAAAATGTCACTTGACTCACAGCATGCTTAATGCTAATTAAGATCAGAGAGAGGGGAACCCAAGTCCAGTCTCTCAGAGTGTTCATTATATTAGGAGAAATTGGTAAGCATGGAGGGAGGGGCAGGGTTAATAAAGGAAAAGGCAAATGTTCCCCAGAGTCTCCTTCCTTCCTCTTTCATTTCTCTTGGCCCTGATGCTGTGCTGGCCTCAAGGACCTGGCTCAGATGCTCACCATTGCTTAAGTCTTGGCATCTCCTTCTCTTTGGCCAGTTTTCAGATCTCGACTCTTCCTGAGCTATGATATTACATTTCTGACATTGGCCTACCTCTTCTTTCCCTAATATCTGACTTGGATCTCATCCAGTTTTCATATCACTCTTTTCATAGGTCAGTGATAATCCATTCTATTTTGTGACTCATTATCACCCAGACTATCACTCTATTTACTGGAATAGACTACCTTGTTCCCTGCCTACAAATCATGTGCTGACTGCACTATTTTGCAAGTCATGTCCTCAATGGTGACTGAAGAAAAGTAAAACTAAAGGACTTTATACATATATAGTCCAGAGTGTAGAATGAGCTGTTCTTAAACACTAAGTATCAGTTTCACTTTTCTGCAAGAATTCTTTCTACAGAATGAACATAACAAATAGAGGGTAAGAGCCCACAGTTTGTTTGCTTTTTCTTACTTATATTTTTTTACAATGGGAACATTTTATGTTTGAATTTTTTTACAGATAACAAATGACATTAACAAATAAAAATCTAACATTGTCACCCCCAAGACGTTCATTATAAGGACTTTTAAAGATACTTCCAAGCCTTCCTAGGTTCTTATAAAGGAGAATGAAATTTTGCTGAGTCTCAGATTATGAAATGATGGGTTTCCTTGCATCAGCCACACATACCAGGGATTCTCTAGTGCTTGATCAACTGGCCACCCTCCAACATGTTCTAGTGTCTACAAAGAGGTGCAGAAATGTCACTGAACTAGATTTACAGATGTACTCACAGCTGATGACCAGAACTGCTGCTGATATTCTATTTAAGAATGCCAGGGAGTTGGGCTCCAAATTTGGACTCACATCCTGGTGAAGAGAAATGTACATATTGGTCTCAAAGGACATTAATTCCAAAAAGGAACAAGAGGGAATAAATCTGTTGAGAAAACAAAACTTAAATTTATTGCCATGCATTTACAAGTGAAATTTACTTTTCATTATATGTAAAAGAATCTGTCACATTTAACACTATATAAACTGTGAAATAAAGCACATCCATCCTACTGGTAAAGATGTAATCTCTTTGGATTAGTGATGGATTTGTGGGAAAAGAATTTAGGCAGTTTCCACACTGAATGTGTGTCATTGGGCAGACTGGTACAAGTCTCACTTCAGTTTTCAAAACCTTTAATGTACTGATTTGAGGCTATCTTAATTTGTGAGTTTCAATAATCAGCCTGAAATTGTATGGATCCACACGTGTAATCTGGAGAAGGAAATGGCAACCCACTCCAGTATGTATGCCTAGGGAATCCCATGGACAGAAGAGCCTGGTGGGCTACAGTCCATGGGGTCTCAAAGAGTCAGACAGGACAGAGGGACTACTACTACTACTACTATACATAATTAGATGTCATCTTCTCTGGTTCCCCACACCCTATAGTTTCTCCTCACTCTGTGGCTTACATCATTTTATTTGTGTGTTTCTTTAGGCCATAAAGATGACTTGGTCACTGATGAAGCTTTAACTATAGTACCTTGCTCCATTATTCAGAAATACTCTTGCAATAAAGCTTTAAGTGACAGAAAAGTAATAAACTCAATTTAACTACCAAATCAATCAATCAATAAACAAAATTAAAAAAATAAAAGTGTGTCATCCTGACTTAATGTAGAATGATAAAAAAATCTCAAAACCTCTTTGATTTCATGTTTCAATATATGACACTCTGTGTGTGTATGTATGTTTAGGTCTTTTCCATTGTACCTGTAATGGAACTATATAATTTGAGTACCTTTCACAGATTGTAAATGCTTTGGGAGATATTTAATGCTCTATATCAAAGAAAGTATTTTTTAACTACTAGAAATAAAGTATGAATGTCTTATATTTACATAGATCATCTGCTTTCCAGGTATTTTCAATGAGCTACATGCAATTTATGTTTATAGTGTACTTATAAAGCAAAAGGAATCAGCAAACCCAAAATTCCATTTTCCAAATGAAACAGAGCAGAGTCAGAAATTTGCTAGAGGTCAAAAATTGTGTGGTTTAACAGGAACATGGATAAGTGTTTCCCTTGCTGCCTCTTTGTGCTTTTCAGTATAGGTGACCTTGAAAGAAGTAATCTGCTACTGACAGAATTTTTTAATATGAATAATGAATATTTATTGGGTTTCCAGATAATATTTTAGCAAATCAGCTCTGAATGAGACAGTTATTTACTTTCCAGTGAGGATAACCTCTGCATATGATTTTTCATTCCTTGTAATTATAGTCTGCATGTGATGAGTTCATTCTAACCATGTGTCATTTAGTTGTTTATTAGTAATATTGTTTCAGTCCACCAATTCAATTAACTGTACATATCATTGGCAATTTCTAGTGATTTCCTATTATTAAAAATGAAAAACGGTACTTGGCTTGTGTATTTTAAAGTACCAGATGAAACAAAAAGGTTTACAAGATGAGGTTACTCTATTTTGTACAAGACAGTAAGAAGGGGATCAAAAGCATTTGTGATTACTTAAAAAAGTAAGTGGAAGCTCCTGAGAAAACAGAGTCATCATACTGGACTCTATAGTATATCAACTATAACAATAAAGCACCCTCTGATGTACTGATCCAAAATTTGCAGAACACTTTGTATACCTAATGTTATTGAATCCACAATGCTAGATAGTAATCAAGGAAAGATGAAGACAGCCTGCCCTGGTACAAGCAATAAAGGCCTCTCCCATTTATTGGTGATTTTCATGATTTAGAATGAATTTTTATAGGAATGTGAAGCCAACATCCAGCACTTAAAAAAAAAAGTGTGATTCCTAAATTCTGGAAAAGACAGAAAGTCTTTTCCATTAAAGTCATGAGCCCACAGGCCACCCTCATGTCATTTACAATGTTAATTGCAAAATATTGAAATCATCAGCACATTATATGTAGAAGTAGGCCATGGTAGTCCATACTAGCAAATGGAGAATGGTCTGGATGATAACGTCACAATACAGAATGTGTTACCACTGAATTGTAAGAAGAGTGACATTGAAAACTGGGTGAGATCCAAGTCAGACATTTGGGAAAGCATAGGTAGGTCAATGCCAGAAATGCAATGTCACAACTCAGGAAGAGTCAAGATTTAAAAACAAGCCAAGAAAGGAGATGCCAAGATGTAAGTCATAGTGAGCATCAATGGTGAGCCTTCAGGCCTGAGCCCTGGAGCCAAGAAGAATGTATGAAGTAGAAAGGGAAGAGAATCCAGGGAACTTTTGTCTATTCCTTCATTAATCCTGACTTTTTCACTCTTACCAGTGTCTCTAGTAAAGTAACTAACACTCTCAGAGTCTGAACTTAGGTTTCCCTCCTTTCTCCTTTTATACTTAGTTTAAAAGATGCAATTAATTAAAATATTTGCTAATTTACTAGGTATAATATTCAAAGAAATCAATAAAGAATAAATAGAGGTGGACATGCCAAATTGAACAGCATAAACATTTTTGAAAATATATGTATATGTATTTTTGCCAAATATCTTTTTTTTATAATTACTTATTAATTTCTCTTATTTTTTAGTTTTTGGCTGTCCTGGATCTTCGTTGTTACGTGGGCTGCTCTCTAGTTGCAGTGCAGGGGCTTCTCATTGAGGTGGCTTCTCCTGTTGCAGATGAGCTCAAGGGCACACAGACTTCAGTACTTGTAGCACATGGGCTCAGTAGTTGCGACTCCCGGGCTCGAGAGCACAGACTCAGTAGTTGTGGCTCACAGGCTTAGTTGCTCTGCAGCATGTGGGATCTTCCTAGAACAAGGATCACAACCATGTCTCCTGCATTGGTAGGTAGATTCTTCACCACTGAACCAGAAGGGAAACCCATCAAATATCCCTCTTAAATGATTGTATTGAATTGTATTTTCATTAACAAAGTATGGGAGAATTCTTTGAATATACTGTTAATTACACTGACTTTTGTTTTTTAATCTTGGACAAACTAAATGAAAAATCAGATCTTCATTAAATGTTCATTTCTTTAAAAACCAGGAAAGAAAGTTCTTTGCTTGTTTCCTCATACTTTTCTTCTGCTTCTTTTTAACTGATTGTGTGCAAGGAAAAGCTTATCCAAGGAGGAGCCTGTGCTGAGAGATCAGCCAACTTCCTAACACCTTAACCAGGGTTGTAGCATGGCCAACATTCGCTATTTAGGTGAATCACTGACATCTGGGCAGAGGATGAAGTCAAGGCCTGTGGGGATACTGGGGCTGGCTGATACCATACCAAATACTTTTAGTTCAGTTTGAAGAAAGAATTCATAGGGCCTGAACTCCATCCCAGGCCTGTCCGTGCTGGCTGTGCTCGACTGCCTCTCCAGTGGACTCTGAACTCTCTGCTTAGTGCCTGTGGGGACGACAATGGAAGGATAAGACCCCCTCCAGACAGAGGAATCCTGAAGATCACATCCAGGCTACTCATTGCCTAAGAGGAAGCATACCATAATCACACCTGTCTCCGGACAGGTCATAAACTTTTTTCGTATCTGTCAAAATGTAATCACAGGCTTATCAATTATTAACTGGTTGGAATGTAACTGCGGGCTTATTGACTATTGACTGTTTAAGACACGTGCACATGGGGTAGGTGGTGGGTTTAGACATGTACACATGGGGTAGGTGGTGGGTTTAGACATGTACACATGGGGTAGGTGGTGGGTCTGGGCACGTACGCATGGGGTATAAAAGATTTTCACAAATGCTGGACGGGGTCCTTGGCTAAGAGGAGACTCTGCCTTGGGCCCGCCGGCGTAATAAACTGCACCCCACTATCTGCACTGTCCTTCTGAGTGAGTCTGTTTCCCGGAAAGCGTGGCTATAACATTTGGTGCATGGACCGGGAAACTCCTCACTTTGAGGAGACAGGTCTCATTTGAGGCCACCCCGAGGCTTTGTGGCTTGAATCTCCTAGAGGGGGGAAGGCGCCTCGCCCCTCTGGAAGAATTCAGCCTTTCAAAGCCCGGTTTCTTCGCTTTGGCAGGTAGTGGACGGCAGCAGGGGAACTGAGCGCTCAGGTGAGGAGGAGCCCACCCAGCAGGGTGGAAGAGGGGGCCTGATCACCCCCCTGGGAGGGACTAGAAGGAGCGGGGACCCACAGGAGCCTGGAATAGGCAGGTGGTGATTGCTTGGTACACAGGTCAACGAGCGTGCTAGGGTTTAGGAAGGAAATTTGTGAAGGACATTTAGGAGGTGTGTCCACGCCGTCTCAGGGAAAATTATTACCAAGCGATCGCCAGGGGATTTTTAGGATAAGAAACTGGTCCTAGTATGCTCGTATTCTGCCCTCCCCCAGGAGGTGTCCCGTCTGCTGTGAAATTCTTGACCCCCCCGCCCCCGCCCCGGAATTGTTAGGCTAGAAGGAGGGGGAAACAGAAGTGAGTATGAATTGGCTTTTCCGGAGATGGCCTGGGACATGAGATATTTAACCCATCTGTGTTTTCATCTGCACCTGATCAAGCCCACCAAGGCAGAATGGACTTTAAGGGAGAAACAGTCTCGGACCATGTGATGTTCTGGTTCAGCTGTGTTGACCAGCAGGTGAAGACACGCTGATCCCCCTTCTCCCTCTGGGATATGGCAGGTAAGGCTCTTCTCACCCCAATTAGGAAGGAGGCAGAATGGGAATTTAAGTGTCACTGAGTGGAAATATCAGAAGTACATAGGGTACTGAGAACTTCATAGACAGAACGAAAAGAAAAAGTAGAAGAAGGTCTGAGAAGGTAAGCAAGATGGGAGAAAGTGAATCTAAGGCAACTGTATCGGAGTGCATGATTAAAAATTTTAAAAAGGGATTAGGAGGAGACTATGGGGTGAAGATGAAGCCTAACTGCCTTCACATACTCTGTGAGGTCGAATGGCCCCCTATGGGAGCAGGATGGCCACCAGAGAACACCGTGAACTTAAAAATAGTGGAAGCAATCTACACAGTAGTCACAGGAGAGCCAGGACACCTGGATCAATATCCATCTATTGACTCATGGCTAGGGTTAGCTCGAGACCCTCCTACTTGGACAAGGTTCTGTATCCAGAAGGGAAAGGGAAAAATATTAAGGACACAAAAATTGACTGATGATAAAAAAGAAAATTCTACAGGATTTGGACGGGGATGACCTGACCCCTCCCCCATGCTGGATAATGACACGCCTGCCTCCCAGTGCTCCACCAGGACCAGAGGCCTCCTTAATGCCCGATCCAGGGCCAGGTGAAGTTTCTGCAACAGCCGCTACTCCTCCGCCAGCTTTCCCGGAGTTCGTAGAGCCGCCATTTGGGCAGGCTCCGATCCCGGTGACAGAAGCCTCTGGCCAACACTTCCAGGATCCGGCTCCACCCGAACCGCCCAAGCTATACCCGCCTCTCCCGGTGAGTACTGACAAGAGGGGGAGGGAGACGTTGGAATTAAGCAGAGACCGCGCTCTGCCAGAGAGCTGGAGGGAACGAAAGAGAACAGACAAGAGACTTACAGTGCAAGCTGCTGCTCTGGGAAAGTCTAACTCGGGCCCTCCAGAAAACCTCATCTGCCCCAGGGACAGGACAGTCCTTCAGCCGGTCCCAAGGGAGGCCCTGGGCCCGTTACAGCCAAACCAGTGTGCCCGGTGCCGGGCTTTTGGCCACTGGAAAAATGAATGCCCTAAGGCAAGGAAAGAAGAGGAAGCTCCCGCAGTTGTGGGGCTTGCTGACTTGGAAATTAACTAGGGCTGCTAGGGCTCAGAGATATCAGGTCCCTGAGAGCCCACGGTGACCTTAAAAGTGGGGGACCAAAACATTGACTTCATGGTGGATACAGGAGCAGAACTGTCGGTAGTAACAAAACCTGTGGCACCACTGTCCAAAAAGACTACTGATGTAACTGGGGTATCGGGAGAAGAGATGATTAAATCGTTTTGCCAGCCCAGAAAATGTCGGATGGGGGGGGGGGGCACCAAGTGACATTCCTGAGTGCCCAGTACCCCTGTTGGGAGGAGACTTGCTCTCCAAACTAGGAGCACAGGTGACTTTCTCACCTGAGGAGAGGCCCACCTTCTGGATGGACTCTATGACTTATTTGCCCTCTCTCTCAATACCACCCCAAGATGAGTGGAGGTTGCATGAGCCTCTGAAGGCAGAACCGGGTGGGCCGGAAGAGCATGAGAGAGCTAACTCAATTATTCCCTGAGGTCTGGGTGGAAGACAACCCCCCCTCCCCCCAGGCTGGCTGAACATCACGCCCCAGTGATAATGGAACTCAAACCAGGTACCATCCCGGTTAGAGGGTGCCGGTACCTGCTATGGATGGAGCCTAAACCGGCATATTGCCCCACATCAATAGATTGAAACAAACAGGCATTCTAGTAGAGTGCCAGTCGGCTTGGAATACGCCAATCTTGCCAGTCAAAAGGGAAGGAGGACAGGACTATAGGCCTGTACAAGATCTCAGGCTAGTCAACCAGGCTACTGTGACTTTACACCCGAGTGTTCCAAACCCCTGTACCTTGCTTAGCCTCCTCCTGCCGAGGACTAAAGTTTACACTTGCCTAGATCTCAAGGATGCCTTCTTCTGCATACACCTCGCCCCAGCATCAGAGCCCATCATTGCCTTTGAATGGGAAGATCCAGTCGGGAGCACCAGATAACAAAGGCTAACTCCACAGCCATCTTTGGGGAAGCCTTGGCTTCTGATCTGGACTCATTCCATCCAGAAGAGTATGGATGTCAGCTCCTACAATACGGGGATGACCTGCTGCTGGCTGCCTGAGACCAAGGAAAAATGCTGGAAAGGGACAAATGCACTGCTCCAGCTGTTGATGGAAGCAGGTTACCGGGTGTCGAAGAAGAAGGCACAGATCTACAAAGAGGAGGTAAGGTATCTGGGGTTTGTTTTAAAGAAGGACTCAGGGTTCCAGACCCTAATTGGGTCCTATATACTGATGGCACTCGCCTGATAAAACAGGGCCAACAGCTCTCGGGTATTCCAAAGTGGAAGGGGCCATCAAGACTGAAAAGAGAGGGTGGGAATTGCCAAGTGGCAAATTATTGGTACCGGAGGAGCTGGCACACACTCTGGTAAGCCAGACACACCAAGCGACCCACCTAGGCCATGCTGCCTGCTCACAGGTTAATGCTGCCTCTTGGATATTCAGACAAAAACCTCTGGGTATTCAACTGAAAGGCACACTGCCCCTTGAACACCTGGGAGTGGACTTGACTGAAATGAAACCTCACCGACACTACCATTACCTGCTGGTCATGGTATGTGCATTCTTGAGATGGGTAAAAGCTTTTCCTACCTGGACTGAAAGAGAATCAGAAGTATCCCGGTGCCTGATTAGGGAAATGGTTCCTAGATTTAGATTTCCTACCAGCATTGGATCAGGCAATGGCCCAGCTTTTGTAGCTGATTTAGTATAACAAGTAAGCAAAACTTTAAACTGCACACTGCATATAGGCCCAGAGTTCTGAGATGGTGGAATGAACCAACTGGACACTTAAAGGGACTCTCCAAGTGGATCAGAGAGACTGACTGCTCCTGAGTGGACTTGCTTCCGATGGCTCTGCTCAGACTCAGGATGACCCCACAGTCCCAAGACTATTCTCCATACGAAATTGTGTATGGGAGGCCTCCTCCCATAATAAAACAGGTGTCAACAAATTTGCCTCAGGTAAGGGGGGGATAGGATTTCACAGCAGATGGAACTGGGTAAGGTAATAAATCGGGTAACTAAGTTTGTACAAGAAAGGGTGCCGTTCCCCCTTGGGGAACAGATTCATGAGTTTACACTTGGTGACCAAGTATGGGTCAAAGATTGGGAACAAGATTTGCTAGCCCTTTGGTGAAAGGGCCCTTATGTTATTCTAACTACCCCTACTGCAGTTAAAGTTGCAGGCATTGCCCCTTGGATCCATCACACCAGAGCGAAGAAGGCATACAACACTGACCCGGAAGACGCTGAGTGGACACCCAGAAGGACCCCACCGACCCACGGGGAACCAAGATCATTCTGAAGAGGAAGAAGAGAACGAGATCCTGGACGAGCCCTCTACAGGATGGAGCTGGGCAAATGACTCCTGCTGCTCGGCCTCATCAACGCAATTCTGAACCTGACCAGTGTTCCTGCACAGGACAACGTCTTCATCTCGTGGGCACATTCTTACGCGAACTTCCACAACTCCTCCAACTGTTGGGTATGCGGGGCCATGCCCCTGTCAGTAATGGACGGACTCCCCTGGTGGGTATCGCCACTCCGTTATGGGGACTTTATACCACTGTGTTCCTTCTTAGAGCAACAGAAAGGAACTTTTCTCTCTCTCACCAACCATAACCTTTCTTTGCTCTCCTGGTGTAAGAAGAAGCCATCAATGGGCCAGGGACATAGGGTTACATTTAACATGAACACCAGCCTTATGGAGATAACAAAGGCTTATACCTCATATATGAAAATTAAAGAGGAAAAGGGCTCCCTTAACAAAAGGGGGACAGGCCTCCCGGTACCTTGAGCAATACTACCAGGTCTGGGATGAATATTTCTGGATGACTCCTGAGAAAGGACAGTTGATTACCCCTGCTACTATTTGCTGGGAACAAAAAAAACAGAAACTTGTACTTGGAGACCACCCCCTAGACCCAAAAGAATTAAAATATATGGGTTATTTGCCCCCTGAACAATGTAAACAAATCTTGTAAGTTACCTATCACCCCAATCAGTCTGTTCAGTGGACCAGTTCCGACTGGAAATATAATCCTGGAATCTGCTGGGTAGCCCCCAATGGGACCCAGTGGCTCTGTGGGCTTAACTTATGGCCATGGTTACCAGTTGGCTGGGTGGGGCGTTGCACATTAGGATTTGCTTTCGCCTACGGCAGTATTAAGCCTAGCCTACACCAGCCTCCAGTAAACCTGCCTTATCTGCATGCAAGATGGACACGATCTGTGTTCCAATGGTATGACTATCTAGCTGCCTTGTTTGTACCCTCTGTAGGGACAACGGATATCATGGTTAAGGTAGAGGCCTTAACTAATTTCACTAAACAGGCCCTCTTAGACAGTACAAAAGCCATTCAAGCTTTGATCGAAGAACAAATTCAGATGAGGAAGGCAGTAATTCAAAATAGGATGGCATTAGACATACTCACAGCAGCCCAGGGGGGGACTTGCACCATAATTAAAGTCAAATGTTGTGTGTACATCCCTGACCTGTCTGGAAATGTATCTACTGCCTTGAAAGATATGCAAAATCAAGAGAAAGCCATGTCTAATGAAAATATTCCCTATTGGACTTCAGTTCTCTCCTGGGTAAAGGGAGACTGGTGGAAAACCATTGTGACTGTTGTTATAGTACTCTTAATCATACTGCTCTGTGGGCCCTGCTTCCTACAATGTCTTGTGAATTTTGTAACCCAGAGGTTGATAGCATTCTCTCATGTGGGTGACAGGAGGGCTAAGGTACAATATATCTCAATGAGTGATGCTCGTTATGGAAACTAAGAGCATCAAGAGGGGGGAATGAAGAAAGAATTCATAGGGCCTGAACTCCATCTCAGGCCTGTCCGTGCTGGCTGTGCTCGACTGCCTCTCCAGTGGACTCTGAACTCTCTGCTTAGTGCCTGTGAGGATGACAATGGAAGGATAAGACCCCCTCCAGACAGAAGAATCTTGAAGATCACATCCAGGCTACTCATTGCCTAAGAGGAAGCATACCATAATCACACCTGTCTCCGGACAGGTCATAAACTTTTTTCGTATCTGTCAAAATATAATCACAGGCTTATCGATTATTAACTGGTTGGAATGTAACTGCGGGCTTATTGACTATTGACTGTTTAAGACACGTGCACATGGGGTAGGTGGTGGGTTTAGACATGTACACATGGGGTAGGTGGTGGGTCTGGGCACGTACGCATGGGGTATAAAAGATTTTCACAAATGCTGGACGGGATCCTTGGCTAAGAGGAGACTCTGCCTTGGGCCCGCCGGCGTAATAAACTGCACTCCACTATCTGCATTGTCCTTCTGAGTGAGTCTGTTTCCCGGAAAGCGTGGCTATAACAAGTTCAGTTCAGTCACTCAGTCATGTCCAACTCTTTGCGACCGCATGGACCACAGCACGCCAGGCATCCCTGTCCATCACCAGCTCCCAGAGTTTACTTACACCCATGTCCATTGAGTCGGTGATGCCATCCAACCATATCATCCTCTGTCATCCCCTTCTCCTCCTGCCCTCAATCTTTCCCAGCATCAGGGTCTTTTCAAATGAGTCAGCTCTTCACATCAGGTGGCCAAAGTACTGGAGTTTCAACTTCAGCATCAGTCCTTTCAATGAACACTCAGGATTGATCTCCTTTAGGATAGACTGTTTGGATCTTCTTGCAGTCCGAGGGGCTCTCAAGAATTTTCTCCAACACCACAGTTCAAAAGCATCAATTTTTCAGTGCTCAGCTTTCTTCATAGTCCAACTCTCACATCCATACATGACTACTGGAGAAACCATAGCCTTGACTAGACGGACCTTTGTTGGCAAAGTAATGTCTCTGATTTTTAATATGCTGTCTAGGTTATATACTTTAGGCTGCTATAAAAATGAAGCTAGAGAGCTGTTTGAAACAATTTTATAGCATAGTAGGTCAAAACCAAACTCTGATGCATAGCCAAGTGTGTGTGTATACTGGGGGTGGGGGAGAAGTGTTGTGTTTTCTGATGCATATTGAGACGGTAACAGGCAGGAAGGCCAGGGGTCTCCAAATGGAGGAAAGAGGCTGCAAGGGCCAGACATTTTTATCTCTCTTAAGCGGCTGGAGGAAACAAACCAGCGATATTTTTTCTTCTGTATACAAATTTAAAAGGTTTCTCTTAAAATGCTGTGTTGCCATGACACCTGGTTTCACCTGAAGCTAACTACTCTCAAACCTTGAGTTAACCAATACATTTCTTTTTCTTATGGAAATGTTGTCTTAAGCTATGTTAATGTACCCCAGACTCTTATCTTCAAGTTCCGCCAAAGGGCCCAACCTACTTACTCAGGTATTGTTCCCCTAATCTATGTAAACGAAACTATTTGTTGGTATTCTGCCCTTCTACAAGATTCAAGTCAATCGTTTTATGGCCAGGGATGAATTATCTGGTGCCATTCTAAATTTTATGACATTCCTTTCTTTTCATTAACAGACTGTGACTGACTATATAACATACAGCTGAAGACTAGGAGGGGGATACTCTTTTGCCCCCTTCTGATGCCTATGTCAGAAGCTTTCTCTATCTCCTTTATACTTTAATAAAACTTTATTACTCAAAAGCTCTGAGCGATCCAGCCCCATCTCTGGCCCCGGATTGAATTCGTCTCCTCTGGAGGCCAAGAATCCCGGCGTCTTATCGTTCAGCAACAACCTTTCAGTATATTTGCTTTTTGTAATTATTATCGAGGTGTGGGAGTTTTTTGTTTGTTCGTTTCTTATTGGGACTTTTCCTGAAAGTGGTATTTGAGTGGAAGCAATGAGTTTGATGGGTAATCTTGGGAAATCTTAGACTTAAAGAAGGAGGGAGACAGAGTGATGAAAGGTCTGCTTTTGAGTAGGTTTCCCTTTCAAGCCATCCAACTTAGGGACTGGGGAGTGGCCATTCTGTGGTTAGGGGCTGTAGTGGGGTGGGATTCCCACTCTGCCACTTGCAGCCTGCTCTGAGCGTCATGCTTAAAGGAGAAGCAGGTGTGGGTTTCACACCCATGGTATCAGCCCAGTCAAGTGAGCAAGGCATCAACAGTGTCTCCTGCAATGAGGTTTATTTTTTTTGAGGTTGTGAAAGTAGGAGAGTTCCAGAAAAACATTTATTTCTACTTTATTGACTACGCCAAAGCCTTCGACTGTGTGGAAAATTCTGAAGGAGATGGGAATACCAGACCACCTGACCTGCCTCCTGAGAAACCTGTATGCAGGTCAGGAAGCAACAGTTAGAACTGGACATGGAACAACAGACTGGGCTGTATATTGTCACCCTGCTTATTTAACTTATATGCAGAGTACATCATGAGAAACACTGGGCTGGAAGAAGCTCAAGCTGGAATTGATTGCCAGGAGAAATATCAATAACTTCAGATATGCAGATGACACCACCCTTATGGCAGAAAGTGAAGAAGAACTAAAAAGCCTCTTGATGAAAGTGAAAGAGGAGAGTGAAAAAGTTGGCTTAAAGCTCAACATTCAGAAAACTAGGATCATGGCATCTGGTCCCATCACCTCATGGGAAATAGATGGGGAGACATTGGAAACAGTGTCAGACTTTATTTTGGGGGGCTCCAAAATCACTGCAGATGGTGACTGCAGCCATGAAATTAAAAGACGCTTACTCCTTGGAAGGAAAGTTATGACCAACCTAGATAGCATATTAAAAAGCAGAGACATTACTTTGCCAACAAAGGTCCATCCGGTCAAAGCTATGGTTTTTCCAGTGGTCATGTATGGATGTGAGAGTTGGACTGTGAAGAAGGCTGAGCACTGAAAAATTGATGAACTATGGTGTTGGAGAAGACTCTTGAGAGTCCCTTGGACTGCAAGGAGATCCAACCAGTCCATCCTAAAGGAGATCAGTCCTGGGTATTCATTGGAAGGACTGAGGCTGAAGCTGAAACTCCAATACTTTGGCCGCCCCATGCGAAGAGTCGACTCATTGGAAAAGACCCTGATGCTGGGAGGGGTTGGGGGCAGGAGGAGAAGGGGATGACAGAGGATGAGATGGCTGGATGGCATCACCGATTCGATGGGCATGAGTTTGAGTAAACTCCGGGAGTTGGTGATGGACAGGGAGGCCTGGCGTGCTGCGATTCATGGGATCGCAAAGAGTCGGACACAACTGAGCAACTGAACTGAACTGAATAAACCTTTTCATTTTGAGGAATATTAGTTCTTCATTTTCCTGGCAACTATGTTTCTAATTTATATTTGTTTCTTATCCTTATGGATTTTTATGAACCATTTAAAAATAATGTGATTTTTTTTCTTTCATTTTCCCATTGCTCTTATACTTAAAAAAATTTTCCTATTAAGAGATGTGATTAATATTCACCAATGTTTCAAATTAGTTTTATTTTTTTAATTTAGTGTTCAAAATACTGTAAGGAAACACAAAATAACTGGAGTGTGTGTCATATTCTGGCTGCAAACATTGAACATATTTAAATGTATGCTAATATGTTAGGCATTTGTGGGTTGTATAATCTGCAAATACTCCCCCTCTTTTCTCTTCCTAATGGCAACTAGAGCTTTCGTCATTAGCTTTTTGGATAAAGCAACGCTCTCTCCACAAGGATGGGAATGAGGAAGCCATTAACCGTCCCTTCTTGCACCCATCTAGCAGTTACGGTGAAGGACCTAGAGAGCTAAACCAACATAAGGAAAACCACACTGATTACAGGTGAACGGACACAGAGTCTTAACTGGGCTGTGGCTATTCCACTGCATCAATGACATCATTCAATAATTCCCTCCAATCATTCCCCTCCTATTGTTTGGAGAAAATTTTTTAGGTTCAATTGGCAACTAACATCATATTAGTTTCAGGTGTACAACATAAAGATTCTGTTTGGAGCAATTATTATTTACTTTTCTTTGACTTCAACATGGAGCCCTGATTAAACTAAATATATGTACTTTTTGTTAGGGTTGTATTAGGTGCATTTTTAGCTGGAAAGGAAAATCCTTCTTTGAACTCCAAGTCCCTTCAGTCTTCAGAAACGTACAAGTCTCCATGATATGCAGGTTTCACTGAAGGATAAGGGCACTTAGAGAATGACCATTAAGGGAACTCCCTGGAGAGCCATTGGTTAAGAACCCCTGCTTTCAATGCAGGGGGCACCAGTTCCTTCCATTTTTAGCAAACTAGGATCCCACATACTGTGAGGTGCGGCCAAAAAAGGAAACCAAAAGAATGACAAGTAAGAAGAGAATCCCTCTCAGAATAGGGCTTTCATAATATATATGCTTTATTATGAATGCAGTAAATAAAAATATCTTCTGAAAAGTGAAAGTGAAAGCCGGTCGTTCAGTCGTGTCCTACTCTTTGCAACCCCATGGACTATACAGACCATGGAATTCTCCAGGCCAGAATACTGGAGTGGGTAGCCTTTCCCTTCTCCAAGGGATCCTCCCAACCCAGGGATCGAACCCAGGTCTCCTGCATTGCAGACAGATTCTTTACCAACTGGGCCACAAGGGAAGCCCCCAAAATATCTTCTAGTGAATTCAATAATTTTGAGATGTCAAATGAAAATATTACAAATTATCTATAAAAGCAATATAATTTGAAAATATCTGTGATTCTTATTGTAGCAAATGTCTAGGAATATTGCCAGCGTTATGGTATATGGGAGGGGGGTATTTCATTCACAACAGAAGGAAATGCTAACTTCTAAATAAACATCAGTCATAAGAGGGACTTCCCTGGTAACCCAGTGGCTAAGACTCCACACTCCTAATATAGGGATCCGGGTTCAATCCCTCATCATCGAAGTAGATCTCACATGCCACAACTAAGACCCAGCCCAGCCAAATAAATAAATATTTAAAAAGTGGTTAGTCACAAGAAAGCCATTAATATAATGTTTTCAACCCAAATGTATAGATTTCTTGAATTCTATCCATTGACCCAGGTTCAGAACTGCTATGTAAAACTCAAATCTAACATTCTGAATATTTGAAGGAGTTGAAAGGAAATAAAGAAAAAAGTCATTCTGCCTTCTCAAGAAATAACAGATTTAAATTCAGTTTGTACATGTTTTCTGAGGACCCACTGTATACAGCGCATTTGTCTAGATATGTGGTCAAAGGGAAGAATACACTTTACTTAGAGTACAATTAGACTAAAGAACAGTTTTCATACTGCCAGCTTTACAACAGAATTTCAACTGCTCCCAGAGGGAGTCCAGTTTCAATTATTTAGACTTACATTTGATCTAGTTTAACTAACCTACTTTCAGGGGGCCTGGGGTTGGAAGAGGGAGAGGAATGCAAAGGATAAGACTGTTCTATAGGGCACTTTCATGATAATTCAAAACCCATAACTGATTCATCAAAGATTACCAAAATGCAAGGTTCTTAAGCAGTAGTAAATATTTAAAGCTCTGATGGAAACGGAATTAGAAGCAGGAATTAAGTCGTCTAATCCTTTCACCTGCCCTGATGCTGTGGGAGGGCTTAATGAGAGAACCCCTTGGATATTTGCTGATGGTGTATTTGTGTGCTACCCTCCCATTACTGAACACATGGAGAGAGTAATCTTTCAAATTGACATTTACTTTTGAAACTGCTTTAATGTGTAAAAATAAATCCAGCAAACGTAAAGAAACCATTATTTTAAAGGAGATGAGCAGCAATAAGCTGAATCATGCCATGAGAATAATTTTATCTTTGCAAATGTCTTCTGCATATCATCTGAAAGCTTTTGTTAAAAATAAACCTTTGAGGAACTAACAAGAATTTCTTTGTTTTCCCCCCCAACATGTATATATCCTCAAAATTCTAGAACTAAGAAAAGAATTTGACCAGAGTACTGGTCACTGTGTTCTTTTCCGAGTTGAGTTGCCATTAATTTGACAAATTGTTTCTCAAAAACAGCCCAGTATTCAGAGAAATAGGACATGGGTGGATGCATTTAGCAGGGCCTGGCTATTCAGAATTAATAACTCACTCTCCAGGCTCAGCTTTAGTGTCTCCACTACCAAGAGGATAGTAAGATGCAAATCTACCAGCCCTGATTCCAACATTGACCATCAGTCTGCATTTCAACTATGGAACCACGCAGAGGTGAGGAGCGGGGTCAGAACGAAATTCGACTCTTCCTCTTACCAGCTGGATGCCCTTAAGCAAGAGCCTTATCCTCACTAAGCCTCAGTTTATGTATCTGCAAAATGGAGCTGATAGCGTTTCTTCAGGGACTCTTAATGAGCAACAAATGATATAATATATTTGAAAGTTTATATTATAAACTATAAACTGTAAAATATAAGAGGTTGATTGGTATAGATTGTATTAACACTCCTTTCTTTCTTTTTTCTAACATTTAAGATCAGTGGGTCAGGTGAAACAAAATCAAGCAGCTTAGAAAGGACAGACATCTCTCAAGTACATATGTTATACCTAAAAAGGAATACTTAAAAAGGAAACTGCAAACTCTATATGTGCTCTTCTGAGGATCAAGGAATTCATTTCAGAAGACTGTAGACTAATGACAAGGGATTTTCTCATCCTAGTTAGAGTCCTAAAGATCATGAGAGCTTGGATGGCCTTGTGGTACAACGAAATGGCCCTTTAAAACAATCCAGGGAATTCCCTGTCAGTCCGGTGGTTAAGATTCTATGCTTCCACTGCAGCAGGTTTGGGTTCAGTCTCTGGTTAGGGAACTAAGATCCCACATGTCACACAGTGCAGCCAAAAAAATTAATAAATAATGAAACAATTCAACAATAAATGCATATACTTGACAAAGAACTGGTCTCCAGGATAAGTAAAATACTCCTAGAACTGAATAATAAGAAAACATACACTGAATTTAAATGGACAAGAGGTTGAACATACATATCACCAAAAAAAAAAAAATACAAATCAAAAGTAAACACAAGAAAAAATTTTCCATATCATTAGTCATCAGACACAGGAAATTAAGACAAACACATAAAATAGTACTATGCACTCATCTAAATGGCAAAAATTAAGAATTACTTACAACACCAATCTCTACCAAGAATGTAAAACAACCAGATTTCTTTTTTTAATTTTTTTTAGGCAAAAATTTATTTATTTATTTATTTTTTCCATTTATTTTTGTTCATTGGAGGCTAATTACTTTACAATATTGTAGTGGTTTTTACCATACATTGACATGAATCAGCCATGGATTTACATGTGTTCCCCATCCCAATCCCCCCTCCCGCCTCCCTCTCCATCCCATTCCTCTGGGTCTTCCCAGTGCACCAGCCCTGAGCACCCGTCTCATGCATACAACCTGGGCTGGTGATCTGTTTCACCCTTGATAGTATACTTGTTTCAATGCTCTTGTCTCTGAACATCCCACCCTCGCCTTCTCCCACAGAGTCTAAAAGTCTGTTCTGTACATCTGTGTCTCTTTTTCTGTTTTGCATATAGAATTATTGTTACCATCTTTCTAAATTCCATATATATGCATTAGTATACTGTATTGGTCTTTATCTTTCTGGCTTACTTCACTCTGTATAATGGGCTCCAGTTTCATACATCTCATTAGAACTGATTCAAATGAATTCTTTTTAATGACTGAGTAATATTCCATAGTGTATATGTACCATAGCTTCCTCATCCATTCGTCTGCTGATGGGCATCTAGGTTGCTTCCATGTCCTGGCTATTATAAACAGTGCTGCGATGAACATTGGGGTGCACGTGTCTCTTTCAGATCTGGTTTCCTCAGTGTGTATGCACAGAAGTGGGATTGCTGGGTCATATGGCAGTTCTATTTCCAGTTTTTTAAGAAATCTCCACACTGTTTTCCATAGTGGCTGTACTAGTTTGCATTCCAACCAACAGTGTAAGAGGGTTCCCTTTTCTCCACACCCTCTCCAGCATTTATTGCTTGTAGACTTTGGGATAGCAGCCATCCTGACTGGCGTGTAATGGTACCTCATTGTGGTTTTGATTTGCATTTCTCTGATAATGAGTGATGTTGAGCATCTTTTCATGTGTTTGTTAGCCATCTGTATGTCTTCTTTGGAGAAATGTCTGTTTAGTTCTTTGGCCCATTTTTTGATTGGGTCATTTATTTTTCTGGAATTGAGCTGCAGGAGTTGCTTGTATATTTTTGAGATTAATCCTTTGTCTGTTGCTTCATTTGCTATTATTTTCTCCCAATCTGAGGGCTTCTTTTCACCTTGCTTATAGTTTCCTTTGTTGTGCAAAAGCTTTTAAGTTTCATTAGGTCCCATTTGTTTATTTTTGCTTTTATTTCAATATTCTGGGAGGTGGGTCATAGAGGATCTGCTGTGATTTATGTCGGAGAGTGTTTTGCCTATGTTCTCCTCTAGGAGTTTTATAGTTTCTGGTCTTACATTTAGATCTTTAATCCATTTTGAGTTTATTTTTGTGTATGGTGTTAGAAAGTGTTCTAGTTTCATTCTTTTACAAGTGGTTGACCAGTTTTCCCAGCACCACTTGTTAAAGAGGTTGTCTTTTTTCCATTGTATATTCTAGCCTCCTTTGTCGAAGATAAGGTGTCCGTAGGTACATGGATTTATCTCTGGGCTTTCTATTTTGTTCCATTGATCTATATTTCTGTCTTTGTGCCAGTACCATATGTCTTGATGACTGTGGCTTTGTAGAGCCTGAAGTCAGGCAGGTTGATTCCTCCAGTTCCATTCTTCTTTCTCAAGATTGCTTTGGCTATTCGAGGTTTTTTGTATTTCCATACAAATTGTGAAATTATTTAACAATCAGAATTCTTGTACATTTCTGGAAGGGACATGAAATTATGGGATTATTACAAACCACCGTTTCTGAAACCGTAAACAGCCCAGTTGCCATCAATATCCCTGGAGAAGGAAATGACAACCCACTCCAGTATCCTTGCCTGGAAAATCCCACAGACAGAGGAGCCTGGTGGGCTACAGCTCATGAGGTGGCAGAGTTGGACACAACTGTAGCAATTTAGCATGCATGCATGCATACAGATATCTGTTCATTATGAAATGCATCAAAAATAAAATAGACAAATGGATAGAGAAGCAACAAAAGTAAGCTGCAATGTAGAAAATATAGGAATTGGGTATATCAATATTTCCTGTAATCTTTTTTCCAATTTCTTTATCTATGTATTTGAAATTTTTCATGATAAAATTTTGGGAAAAGTAAAAACATATCTAGCTATGCCACCAGCAGTGAGTATTCTTATAAGAAGTTTCTTATTTGCAGGATGTGGTAAATTTATATCTTCGGCCTGTAAAACTTGAAACAAAGCCAGACACCAAAATACAGCAGAGGGGCAGTTCCTGTTTCACCTAATTATGAGCCACTTAAATGTTTTAATCACCCTCTAACTCTCAGAGTTCTTATTTGGAGAAGTTAAGAGTCCTGATGATTGCACTCCACTAGAAGCCATGGTGATATTTCCATTAACCTAAAGCTGAGACTATCACCCAGTACTTTTGCGGAACAAGTGGAAAAATTGAGTGATGTGCACAAGACTGATCCTTACATCATTGGGATACAGTTACTTTTCTAGAGTGGAGCCCTTGGGGACTCTCTATAACACATTTTGTGTCCAAGGGTGAGAGGTAACAGAAAAGCAACAGCAATCTTAAATAGGCTAGAGAGCCTACCAGTGAACAGAACCCTCAAAATTGAAAGTGTGAGTGAACCCTGGGCTTAGAACACTGACCAAGGCAGAAAGAAGGAAAGAATAGAGGAGGGAGGAAGCTTCAGACATCCCTTCTGGCCTTATAATCACTTGGATATCCCCTTTATGTTAGCTTTCTCTGCCAGCTTTCCTCTGGACATTTGCTACAGTGGTTCACAGTGACAGCCAATGGGCTGAATCCAGCAGAAGATGGCTCATACAGTGTCTGGTTTCATTTTAAAATTTAATTTAAAATGTCTTCCACTTAAAACACTCTCTTGTTCAGACTGCATTTCTCACATCTGTCTTACACCTGTCCAGATTTACACATTTATGTTACCTCCTTAACCTCTATAGAAAATTGAATTTACCACCACTTCTTCGAAATACTTCCTTGCCTTTTTTTTCCCTTTTTTTGCCTCCCCATTTCACTATAGCAGTTGATCCACTTGTCGTCAGCTTAAAATGAACTTTTCTTATTGTTTTTGTTCAATTATTAGTAGATTTATATGTACAGTTTCTCTCAAGCCTTGCAGAACCCAGTTGTAAACACTGGAACTAACTTAGGACCTTGTGGAGATGTCTCCTCTAGCTGCAGCCGGTGGTGTGTTATGTGGGTACCATCTTGTCAGAGTGGAATGAGTACGTTCATGGCTGAACACATGATTCTTGGAATATGCAAGGTCTGGTTGGGTATTTCTGTGGCCTTGATAAATAGGATGACTCCCTAAAAGCAGGACATGAGGTTCCCAAGTCCCTAGGAGAATCCTTAACTCCAAATATGCTCAATATTTGTCATCTCTCTTGGATGGATAAACCAATCCAGTAAAACATCTGTCTCCTTTGGGAAATATAAGCAAGTGAGCCAAGAAAAGGTGGATTTCTAGAACTTCAACTTTATCCTTAAAACTGCTGGACTTTGGCTTCCTCTGGGACAAATTGCAGATCCTAGTCTCAGAAAAGCTGGGACTGAAAGTGACTCCTTGACTGGGGAGAAAGACATACTTACTAACTCATTTCCTAATAAATCTGTGCACTAAAAAGCCACGAGCAAAGATAAGCATGTGCCTCTTCTTTGACACTTGAATAAGATTCCATAAATATGTAGCTCATATGTTCATGTATGTTTATCAACTAAGTATTATAGCAAACGCATGTCACTATGTGTGTTTAGAGCCAGCCAAGTACTCTGGACTCAGCCAGTGTTTACAGGAACTCTGCTCTGGCATAAGCCCGTCCTAGATGCTGAGGACACCAACTACTCCTATTAAATATTTAGCGAATTTGAATGAGCAACTTTCCATAAGCATATCTTAGATCACATTTACATGTTACCCGGAACTTTATACTTTACCTTGTAGAGCTCTCAAAAACCTGAGGGGTAAATAGTTAGAATTAAGAAGTCTCATACTTTTATGAGAGAAGTACTATAGTTGGGTATATGGAGATCATGCACTTTGGCGTCCTGACAGTATAGATGCAAAGCCCATTAAAGGCAAAATATGCCAGAATAGATATTTGACAACTCTAAGAAAGTTAAGTCTTCAATTCTGTCAGAATGAAGACAGTGGTCAGGCATACAGAATAATTCACATGTCTTCAACTTAGTTGGAAAAATAATCTGTTACACAAGAAAAATCTTGATGAATATTTTCTTAAAATCGAATGCCATGTGGACAAGTGTATTAATGTGCTTATTACCAAACCAGGAAAATGTTGGTGTTTAACTATTCAGTTCAAAATAATTAGCCTCCAAGAAGCTGTGATTTAGAAACACTGCCTATAACTCTCATTAACTTTAATTGAGTTTACAGTGCTTGTAGAAAGGGAAAGCATAGCAGCTTGTAGAAAGGGAAAGCATAGCATTGCCTTTTTTTTCATTTATTTTTATTAGTTGGAGGCTAATTACTTTACAATATTGTAGTGGTTTTTGTAAATTTAGGGTGAACTCAAAAATTATTAGCCACTTGTTGACCTGGTTTTTCTCCTGAAACTATTCTCACAATTCATTTATGATCAATTCACTTCATTAACTTTTATACTTTTTATTTGCTTATTTATTTATTTTATTTATTTATTGCCACTACATTTTTCTCCTTTCACGACTCCTCCATTGCAGATTTCTAAAATTATTTTTGAATGGCTCTTATTTCCCAGTGGCCCTATTTCTTCCTAAGTCAGCCTTTGTCATTATCATTATGTACCTGTTTCTCCCAGTCTATTCTTCTCCTGGAGTCCACTGTTGTTGTTCACACTTCCTGATTATTTCCCAAATGAGATCCTTGCCACATACTAATAAGTCTAATTGTCTAATGCCTCACTCTAGCTTCTCCAAAGAGAGAGTTGTTTTTTCATGTAGAATATATAATATATTAAGTGTGATAGAAGACAATCTAAATTGAAACCTGGATCTTAAGTTGGAAGAATTATCAAACAAAACAATCTTGGGAGGGCAGGATGCTACTATTATAGGGAGACAAAACAAATAGGTGGGGGAGAAGAGAGTCCACTGTCACTTTCCATAATATACACACCCTCTTTGCCCAAATCTTTTGATCCTCTTGGTTCTCTTCAAATGTTAGCTAAATAGGTATTTCCCCTCAATGTGACAACTTCAACTTCTTTCAGTTCAGTTCAGTTCAGTACTCTTTCATGTCCGACTCTTTGCAACCCCATGCTGCAGCACGCCAGGCTTCCCTGTCCATCACCATGTCCCAGAGCTTGCTCAAACTCATGTCCATCAAGCTGGTGATGCCATCCAACCATTTCATCCTCTGTCGTCCCTGTCTCCTTCAATCTTTCCCAACATCAGAGTCTTTTCCAATGAGGCAGTTCTTTGCATTAGGTGGCCAAAGTATTGGAGTTTCAGTTTCAGCATCAGTCCTTGCAAAGAATATTCAGGACTTATTTCCTTTAGGATGGACTGGTTGGATCTCCTTGTAGTCCAAGGGACTCTCAAGCGTCTTCTCCAACACCACAGTTCAAAAGCATCAATTCTTTGGCACTCAGCTCTCTTTATGGTCCAACTCTCCCATTCATACATGACTACTGGAAAAACCACAGCTTTAACTATATGGACCTTTGTCAGCTAAGTAATGTCTCTGCTTTTTTAATATGCTGTCTAGGTTGGTCATAGCTTTTTTTTCAAGGAGTAAGCGTCTTTTAATTTCATGGCTGCATCACCATCTGCAGTGATTTTGGAGCCCCCCAAAAATAAAATCTCTCACTGTTTCCATTGTTTCCTGATCTATTTGCAACTTTTTAAGATATTTAAAACTTCCAAGACATAGAAAATTATAAGAAAAAACTCAGTTCCACTTCACAGATTATCAAATTTTAACTTTTTTTCATCACTGCTTGTATTCATCTTCTATTGCTATGTAACAAGTTACTGTCAGCCCAGAGTCTTAAAATTACAGATTCATTATCTCACAATTTCTTTAGGTTAGAAGTCTGATTCAGTGTGGCTAGGTTCTCTGCTCGGGTGTCTCAAGGCTGAATTACGGTGTGAGCTGGACTGTCTTCTCATCTGGGGACTCTGAGTGAAATAAAAACCTGTTTCCAAGCTCACTTTGTTGTTTGAAGACTTAGTTCCCTTTGGTCACAGGACTGAGGACCTTGTTTCTCGGCTGGCCGTCAGTCAGGGGCTGCTCTCAGCTGCTGGAGGGCGTCAGCACTCCTTGCTATGTAGAGCCTTCCTCTCCAAGCCAGCAATGACCCAGACCATCTTTCTCATGCTTTCAATCTCTGACTTACTCTATCTCTGACCTCACGAACCAGATTTAAAGGACTCCTGTGATTAAGTCAGGCCCACTCAGATAATCCCTTTTTAAAAGTCAACCCGGGCCATTTAAACTTATCTAATCACTGGGCATAAAATTCATCATATGCATAGTCCTGGCAATTTTGCAGGACACTGATGGGGTTAGTGATCTTGGAAATCATATTAGAATTCTACCTACCATACTACTTCAGCCATTTCTTGTTGGGTCACAACCCTGAGAGCTTCCCAAGAGAAATCTAAATTGGCAACATGGAGGAGGGCCAGAAGAGCCCAAAGAATGAGGCAGACCACTCCAGATTAATAAGTGGCCATTTTAATAAGCAAAGAACTTACATAGAGGCTTGTCTTGGGCAGCTGCAAGACAAATAGATCTCTGCACCTGTTATAAGAATTTTTGGTTTGTATATAGTTCTAAGGGGATTCCCTGGTGGCACAGTGGTAAAAACTCTGCCTGTCAATGCAGGAGACTCAGGAGACATGGATTCGATCCCTCGGTCAGGAAGATCCCCTTGAGGAGGAAATGGCAACCCACTCCAGTATTCTTGCCTGGAAAATCCCATGGACAGAGGAGCCTGTTGGGCTACAGTCCATGGAATCACAAAAAAGTCATATGTGACTGATCGACCAAATAACAAGTTATAGTCCTAAACTGCATCCAACCACATAACTCATCCTGATGGTCTCAACAACACATTGTTCTTTCAAGCTTTTGTCCTTAAAAACGAAACCACGGAAAGAGTGTTGGGTAGAACATATATTCCACAGATATAGGAGAGGGTGAGGAGCCTCTGATTTCACAGGTCCAACTTGCAGGTCAGCCTCTTCTTGATGATTTCCTCCAACATGTGTTCATAATTAATATGCTACAAACATCCAATAGCACCCTACATTGCAACTGAAATAAATGAGAAGTTCTATATGGATAAATCATGGAGAGCAAATGGAAGTGGATAAAGCAAGTTTAAGAAGATATGGATAGTGCAATACCATTCATGTAAATTTATATATATTTATAAATATATATATATATATATATATATATGCAGGACACAGCATATATGTATGTGTGTGTGTGTGTGTGTGTGTGTGTGTGTGTGTGTGTGTGTGTGTGTATGACCTGCATTATGCATGAGACGTTAAGTGGACCAAGTTGAGGATACTGGTAACTCTGGAGAAGAAAAGCAGAGGTATCCAGAGCCTGTGTATACTTGGTATTTAAGTGTTGCTGAACACACAACTTCTCTGTCCCTTATTCCACTACATTTCACAGAACTACCATCGGCTGCTGGATCCAAGGGAGACCCCACTCACACATCCTTCTCCACTATGACCACCACTACTAAGAGGAAGCTGCCAGACTAACTCAGAAGGGGAAAGTCATGGGGAGCTCAGTTATGTTGCGACCTGATTATCTCGCCCTTGGGTGGATGCATTTTCAGCAAACCCTTCGGCTGATTTGCTTTTATTTTATTTCATCTTCATTTAGCAATCTGAATAAGTAAAGGTTGTTTGCTATTCCCTTTTGGATAGACCTCGTCCAGCTTCCTCCTGGGTTTGTTGTCACCTCCCCACTAGCGACTCCAGTGATATCAGGAGATTCTGTCTCTAGAGAACCTCATCCCCTCATCAAGGTTCTGGCAAAATCCTCTGAGTCTGCCTAGTCTCAGCACCCACCACTGCCTTGATGTATTCAAGGAATGGTATTGAATCCTTACTGCCTGCCAAACTACCTGCCGTTCTTCCAGGGATTGAATACTGCACTTAATTGTTCATTATTTTTCTGTCAATTTATTTATGTAGTACTAGTCGCGCAGTCGTGTCTGACTCTTTGCGACCCCGTGGATTGTAGCCCACCAGGCTCTTCTGTCCATGGAATTCTCCAGGCAAGAATACTGGAGTGGGTAGCAATTCCTTTCTCTGGGATTGGGATCGAATCTGCATCTCTTATGTCTCCTGCATTGGCAAGCAGGTTCTTTACCACTAGTGCCTCTGGGTTATGGAGCATAAGTTAAGCATATAACAAATACATATTGCATGTTAGATAGGAATAGTGCTATGAAAAAATAAGATGTGAGAGTTGAACTATAAAGAGAGCTGAGCGCTGAAGAATTGATGCTTTTGAACTGTGGTGTTGGAGAAGACTCTTGAGAGTCCCTTGGACTGCAAGAAGATCCAACCAGTCCATCCTAAAGGAAATCAGTCCTGATTGAAAGGACTGATGCTGAAGCTGAAACTCCAGTATTTTGGGCACCTGATGCAAAGAACTGACTCATTTGAAAAGACCCTGATGCTGGGAAAGACTGAAGGTGGGAAGAGAAGGGGACGACAGAGGATGAGATGGTTGGGTGGCATCACTGACCCAATGGACATGAGTTTGAGTAAACTCCAGGAGTTGGTGATGGACAGGGAGGCCTGGTGTGCTGCAGTCCCTGGGGTCACAAAGAGTCAGCCACAACTGAGCGACTGAACTGAACTGAACTGAGGTATAGAAGGACTCTGCCCTCTCAGAGCCTAGAATTTTGAAGGGAATGTTGGCATTAAGCAGATAATCTCAATTGTAGTGAGTGGATGTTCACAAAACCATAGTCGCATCAGTGGGAAGGCTGGATTCAGGAGGCATTCTCCTCCAGTCTCCTTTGTCACTTATTTTTCCTTTGGTTTCAGCCTTCCTGTAACACATGCTTGGAGCATCCCATTCATTGTCTGAGCTACTACACGTGGTCTGAAATTTCCTGAAAGATTTGGTGTCCCTAGTTGCTTGCCGCATATTAGAGGCTCAATAAGTTAGAGACGTGTATTGCTCACAGCTCCCTAAGACTACACCTCTAATTTATTCTGCCTAAGTATCATTAGCTGTACTGCCATTTTTTCAGTTGAGTTAAAAGAATCACCATCTCACTAACACATGCTTTTTCAGTGAAAAGGAAACCAAACTTTAGCACTGATCTTTAAAGGCTATTGGTTGAGTGAAAAACAGAATAATTTAGAGATAACTGCTTAGCCAGAAAAATATGAATTAATTTGTATTTCATTTGCCTCACTCAGGTTATTAGAAAGACACCAAGCACAATGAAAGTTTAGCATCGTTTTATATCATTTTGAAATATGATATATGGCTGCATTGTGCTGTGTGCTGTGGTTAGCTGTTCACTCACGTCCAGCTCTTTGTGATGCCATGAAATATAGCTTGCTGGGCACCTCTGTCCATGGGGTTTCTCCAGGTAGGAATACTGGAGTGGGTTGCCATGTCCTCCTACAACACAGCTGCACACTCATTTGTTAAAATTAAATTTCTTCCTACTACTCCTGGCTGCCCAGGTGGGTGACTGATATAATGTAGGCTCTTAATAAACTGATTGGTTTAATTAATAAATATAGCAACATTATATTTGTAATGGGTTAACCAATTTCTAATATTTTAAACTGCAGTATACTAAGTTTTTTTTTTCATTTTCTTTTGCATTTATAACTGATGCTGTTTAATAACTTGACAATTTTTTGTTACAGAAAAATAATAATTTTCTCCATTAATTATTAACATTGCTTTGATTGACACTACCACCCATGCCAGGCAAGGACTGCCTATAGGTGAGAATAGTACCTACTTCAGGAAAAATAAATTTTGATACAACTGAGCAGTGGAACTCTTTTGGAAATAATCTCCGTAACTAAGTGCTAAGATAATTTCTTCTCCACACTTATTTGTTTTTTTTTAAGTTTTAATACTGTAAACCTTTCATTGCTTAGACTGTGTTCTTTGTGTAAATTTGTTCTCGATGGCAAAAGTCTTATTTTTTTCTATGTGTAAAGCATGGATATACATACAATATATAGACAGATATGCATTATATTAGACTTCCCATGTGGCACAGTGGTAAAGAATCCATCTGTCAATGCAGGAGATGCAAGAGATGAGTGTTTGATCCCTGGGTTGGGAAGATCCCCCGAAGGAGGAAATGGCAACCCACTTCAGTATCTTTGCCTAGAAAATTTCATGGACAGAGGAGCCTAGTGGGCTGCAGTCCATGGGGTCACAAAGAGTTGGACATGACTGAGTACACACATCAACACCCAAATTCAAATTTTTTAAGGTAAGACCAGTATTAATAAATATTCTTTCTATCAAATAGTAGAAAATTCATATTTTCTGAAAATGAGATAAGATACTGTATATGAATTCTATACATGAGATATTAAATGGAAATACATAATAAAGTACTTAACAGGCCTGCAGTAAATATTAGTTCTCTTCCTTTTTTCCTAACTGGAAATATTTAATATATCAGAAACATAATTTCTCTCACTTTATATTTTACCTCATTTTCCTTTAATTAAAATGATTTCTTTTTCTCTATGGGCTATAGTTTGCAGATTTTCTTTTATTTTTAAATCCCTTATATGCTTTCCAAAGCAAAGTCATCAAACTATAATAACCCATTTACAGAACTGGGTAATTAACTCGGTTCATGTTTTCAAAATGATTTCTGGTATTCATGTCAATTTACTTGTCTTATTCAAATTGAATTCAACTTTTATTCACAAAATGGCTATATAGAGGATTAGATTAAAGCTTCAGTTACTAGTAGTAGTAGAGATAGCCAAACAAGCTACAATCAAAGAGCATAGTAAAATTAAAAATACATAATTTTATGATTGAATATTATTGTGCAGTAATTGGTATCTTCCACTTACAATCAGGGAACAAATCATTTTATTCAAGTAGGCTCAGCAGGAATATCTGGCCTAAATCTGGGGATTTTTACATTGTGCAAAAAAATAAGTTATTTATGAGAAATCTTGTTTTTCTGAGCATTTGTACAACCGATCAATCTAATAAGCAGTGGAAATAACTATCCCACTGGAGGAAACTTCTTGATTAAAATGTGGTGCTTCTGTTATATTTATACCAAGGTAGCAGCAGCATCATTCATGTTCCTTTTTTCTGGCATTCAAGATTTCCATTTTAAGATCCTATTCAGCCTATTCAACTAATCTGTTGGCTAACATTGGTATTTATACCACAGTAAGCTTGGCAATATATTTTTTAAGGGATGATCAAATTCATTCCCTGTGAATGATACCCTTTGATGGCTCTATTCTGCTTGTTCTGCTATGGATTCTTTCTATTATGCATGGCTACATCAGCAAGCAAATGCAAACACATTTTCAAGTCTCTCAACAAATATGCTGATTAATGAGGATTGGGCTTCCCAGGTGGCACTAGTGGTAAAGAACCCACCTGCCAATGCAGGAGCTGCAAGAGACATGGGTTCGATCCCTGGATCTGGAAGATCCCCTGGAGTAGGAAGTGGCAATCCACTGCAGAGGTTTTTGCCTGGAAAATTCCGTAGACAAAGGAGCCTGGCAGGAGTCGCAAAGAGTCAGTCATGACTCAGCACAAAAAATGAGGATTGCTACCACAAGTCCGCTCACAAATCTAGGCATTTTTTACTGTCATGTACCTTAACTCACTATCTTATTTGTCATCTCTCAATATGGCACATTTTACTTGTAAGAAAATCACCTGAAATATTAAGAAACAATTATCTGTTATAAAAAGTAGTGACCCACTCTCAAAGTATGTTTCAGTAACAACAAATAGACTGTCTAAAATAAATTGCCTACTAGTAGAATGTGATCGGAGAGATGAACACAAAAGAAGAGAGAAAAGGTCATAGCAAAAGCACATAAGAAGTTCTTATCAGTTATTTGTGATTTAATTACCCCCAGTATCAATCACGTGGGTAAGAGTGATTTGAGAAACATCTCATTTATTTTCTACAAGGTTGGAGAGGGACTCCATGAAAAACAAGGAAAATACAGGGAAGATTTCACTGGAGAAAAAGAAATTGACATTAAATTCAACTGTACTTAGTAATCAACTACTAATCTTTGGGCTTCCCTGGTGGCTTAGCTGGTAAAGAATCCACCTGTCATGCGGGAAACCTATGTTTGATCCCTGGATTGGGAAGATCTCCTGGAGAAGGCCATTCTCACATGCTAGTAAAGTAATGCTGGAAACTCTCCAAGCCAGGCTTCAGCAATACATGAACTGAGAACTTCCAGGTGTTCAAGCTGGCTTTAGAAAAGGCAGAGGAACAAGAGATCAAATTGCCAACATCTGCTGGATCATCAAAAAAGCAAGAGAGTTCCAGAAAAACTTCTATTTCTCCTTGACTGATTATGTCAAAGCCTTTGACTGTGTGGATCACAATAAACTGTGGAAAATTCTGAAAGATATGGGAATACCAGACCACCTGACCTGCCTCTTGAGAAACCTGTATGCAGGTCAGGAAGCAACAGCTAGAACTGGACCTGGAACATGGAACTAGACTGGTTGCAAATAGGAAAAGGAGTACGTCAAGGCTGTATATTGTCACCCTGCTTATTTAACTTACATGCAGAGTACATCATGAGAAACGCTGGGCTGGAGGAAACACAAGCTGGAATCAAGATTGCCGGGAGAAATATCAATAACCTCAGATATACAGATGACACCACCCTTATGGCAGAAAGTGAAGAAGAACTAAAGAGCCTCTTGATGAAAGTGAAAGGGGAGAGTGAAAAAGTTGGCTTAAAGCTCAACATTCAGAAAACTAAGATCATGGCATCTGGTCCCATGACTTCATGGCAAATAGATGGGGAAACAGTGGAAACAGTGGCTGACTTTTATCTTTTGGGACTCAAAATCACTGCAGATTGTGATTGCAGCCATGAAATTAAAAGATGCTTGCTCCTTGGAAGGAAAGTTATGACCAACCTAGATAGCATATTAAAAAGCAGAGACATTACTTTGCCAACAAAGTTCCGTCTGGTCAAGGCTATGGTTTTTCCAGTAGTCATGTATGGATGTGAGAGTTGGACTGTGAAGAAAGCTGAGCACCAAAGAATTGATGCTTTTGAACTGTGGTGTTGAAGACTCTTGAGAGTCCCTCAGACGGCAAGGAGATCCAACCAGTCCATCCTAAAGGAGATCAGTCCTGAGTGTTGATTGGAAGGACTGATGTTGAAACTGAAACTCTAGTACTTTGGCCACCTGGTGTGAAGACCTGACTCATTTGAAAAGACCCTGATGGTAGGAAAGATTGAAGGCAGGAGGAGAAGGGGACAACAGAGATGGTTGGATGGCATCACTGACTCAATGGACATGGGTTTGGGTAGACTCCAGCAGTTGATGATGGACAGGGAGGTCTGGTGTGCTGCGATTCATGGGGTCACAGAGTCAGACACGACTGAGCAAGTGAACTGAACTGAACTGAACCCACTCCAGTTTTCTGGCCTGGAGAATTCCATGGACTGTATAGTCCATGGGGTCACAAAGAGTTGGACACAACTGAGCAACTTTCACTAATCTTCTGTTCATATTTTTAAGAGGTTGAAACTAAAGCATTGTAGATCACAATTATAGTGTCTAGGAACTGTATGAAATACTAGAGATAAAATTATGAATAACAAACAGCATAGTAATAATAACAAATGATATCATATATTGAATGCTTCATAATTGTCAAGTACTTTGCCATGTCCTTTCCTTGCCTCTCCAAATCTCTCAAATGTCTAAGAGGTAGATACTAGACCTAACTGTGTTTTCTCAGAAAGAACTAGGTTCTAGCTGTATAATCCTATCTGTTCCTCGGTTTGTTCATCTGTGAAATGGGAATAATCATAGTGCCAAATGCATAATGTTGTCACAATCATTAAATAACAAAGCAAATAAATAAGGAAAATGCTTAGGACAATGACCAGCATATAATAGGCCCGAAGTTAGAATTTGTGTCATGATGATATTGTGTAAAGTGAATAGTTTATAGCACCATCTTCAATATGAACATAATTTTATTTACATACACACAGATACAAAAAGTGTATGCCCCAATATGTTAATACTAGTATTCACCAGATAGGGATGTGGGGACAGAGAACTGTTATGCCTGATATCCGAATCCCCGAGCGGGAATAGAGAAGGCCTCCAAGACAATGCAACTCGCAGAAAGGGAAGTTTATTACTGACTCGAGCCACGACTCTCTGATGCAACCAACACAGTGGTGCGGGTCAGAGAGCCCCGAGCTCAAGCTGTTACACAAATTTATAGGGTGAGAAGCGGATTGGTTACACGTCTGCAAAGCAATTTCATTGGTCAAAACTTACACGTGTGGGCGGGACTTTCCTGGGGGTTTCCACCCCGTTCCTAATTTCCTAATTGGCAAACAGTGGTCAGTATTAAGTGAAAGCTAATTGGTCCTAATTGGCAAACAGCGGTCAGTGTTAAGCTAAAGCTAATTGGTTGTATCCAGGTGGCCTGATAATCTTACCAAGTAGGAAGTCCTACTCCTAATCTAAGCTGCGTTACTTCTGCTCGCCTCACAAGAAGAAGTTACAGTCACTTTCTTTTCATGTTTTTAGCATTTTCCAAATTTTATAAAATAAACATGAACTCTTACTAAATAAAATTGAAAAACAATTGACAAAATAAAATAAAATTAACAGTAATTTCTTTTCTTCCTTGAATCTGGAAATAAAGTTATTTTTTAAAAATATTCCACTTATTCCATTACTCTAAGAGGTAGATGAAAGAGGACCTTGCTGTCTTTTATGCCAAAAAATGTACTGCCTAAGTTTTCCTCTAAAAGCTTTATAATTTCTAGCCTTACACTTAGGTCTTTAATCTATTTTGTGTTTATTTTTGTGTATGGTGTTAGGAAGTGTTCTAATTTCGTTCTTTTACATGTAGTTCTCTAGTTTTCCCAGCTCCACTTACCAAAGAGTCTATCTTTTCTCCATTGTATATTCCTGCCTCCTTTGTATCAGGTGCCCAGAGGTGCATGGGTTTATCTCTGGGCTTTCTATCTTATTCAATTGGTCTATATTTCTATTTTTGTACCTGTATCATACTGTCTGGCTTCCCTCATAGCTCAGGCAGTAAAGGATCTGCCTGCAATGCAGGAGACACAGGTTTGATTCCTGGGTGGGGAAGATCCCCTGGAGAAGGAAATGGGAACTCACTCCAGTATTCTTGCCTGGGAAATCCCATGGACAGAATAGTCTGGTGGGCTACAATCCACGGGATCACAAAAGTCAGACACAACTTAGCCAATAAACCACCATCATACCGTCTTGATGACTATAACTTTGCAACATAGTCTGAAGTCAGAAAGGTTGTTCGTAGCTGCCCTGTTTACAATAGCTAGGACATGGAAGCAACCTGGATGTTGCTGATTTGCATTGTTGTACTGCAGAAACCAAGCTTAACATTCAGAAAACTAAGATCATGGCATCTGGCCTCATCACCTCATGGGAAATAGATGGGGAGACAGTGGAAACAGTGTCAGACTTTATTTTTTGGGGCTCCAGAATCACTGCAGATGTTGACTGCAGCCATGAAATTGAAAGACACTTGCTCCTTGGAAGGAAGGTTATGACCAACCTAGATAGCATATTAAAAAGCAGAGACATTACTTTGCCAACAAAGGTCGTCTGGTCAAGGCTATGGTTTTTCCAGTGGTAATGTATGGATGTGAGAGTGGGACTGTGAAGAAAGCTGAGCACCGAAAAATTGATGCTTTTGAACTGTGGTGTTGGAGAAGACTCTTGAGAGTCCCTCGGACTGCAAGGAGATCCAACCAGTCCATCCTAAAGGAGATCAGTCCTGGGTGTTCATTGGAAGGACTGATGCTGAAGCTGAAACTCCAGTACTTTGGCCACCTCATGCGAAGAGTTGACTCATGGAAAAGACCCTGATGAGGATTGGGTCAGGGAAAGGGCAAAAGGATGAGAGGCTGAGCATCACCGACTCGTAGGCTAGTTCTCCGTTGGTAAGGACAGGAGCCTGGTGTGCTTGTGATTATGGTATCGCAAGAGTCGGACATGACTGAGAGACTGAACTGAACTGAACTGAACTGCAGAAACCAACACAACACTAAAGCAATTTTCCTTCAATAAACAAATAAAATTTAAAACTTTTAAAGAGAATGGGGAAAAAGAATATTCCTAAACATGGAGCAGTTTTATAAGCTTCTTCAAATCACCTACTCCCTTATTTGCCTGATTTTATTTTTCTAACATATTTAATAATAAGTGAAATGGCATTTTCCACATTATCAGGTATATTGTAGAATAAAATAATATGCATTTCCCAAATAAAAGTTTTCTTTCTAAAATTAATTTTTAAAATAAATATACACTCTTTATTAAACTCATTTCCCTTCAGGTAATGCAAAGATGAAGAAAGTTCTATTATTTCATGCCTGCAAGATTAATATCTCAGCAACTACAGATATTTCAAGAATAACTGTAATAAACTAAAATGAAAAAAGTGGGGCTGATAGCATCTTTAGTTCACTTTTGAAGAACATGCCAAACCAAAATGAAATCATATCCAAGGCATTTTCTATACCGAACTTATTAGAGAGCCCAAGAGACAAAATGAATCTAAATTCAACAAATACATATTAACCCTTTGAGCAAATGTAAGGATTGATTTTCTCAATCCAAGCCACACTGCAAAGCATTGTTTCAGACTCTGTAGGGAATTCAAAGAAGTAAACAACCCAGATTCCACTATCGGAAACCTGAAGTCAACTTGGAAAATTAGGGTTAAAATATTCAAAAGCAGACCTAGCAATGAGAAGCAATAAGTGCATAGTCACTTTCCAGAAAATGAATTTGAGAATTTACATAAAATGGTTTTGTAATCCACCCAATAAAGAAACAGCCTGCGATGTGGGAGACCCAGGTTCCATCCCTGTGTTGGGAAGGTCCCCTGGAGAAGGAATTGCTACCCACTCCACTATTCTTGCCTAGAGAATTCTATGGACAGAGGAGAGTGGTGAGCTATAGCCCTTGGGGTCAGACACCACTGAGCGACTAACACTTTCACTTTCAATACTAGATTAATTAATTCCGTGATGCCAGATTAAACGTTTGCCATTACATTATTCTCCTGTGTGTTTTGCATTATATGATTTTTATACTGTTCCATTCCTCTTCAAGAACTAAAACACTATTTTTCTATAAAATATACGATCTAAGTAATTACATTGAAAGCCAGTGAATGGCAGCTTACTTGGACAATTTCTCCTTTATAACAGTATTTCAGCACCCACTTTAGTAGATTAATTTTGGGTACATGGGTTCAGTTCTCTCAACCCAAAAAGATGAGCCAGAATAAATTTTTCACATGAAATCTTTTATTGGAGTTGGCAGTACATAATCTGGGCAGGCTTTTTCATTTGGCAATGCTCTGCAAACTTGCAATAATATAGCATGCTTTGTTTAGGAACTTAGAATGCATGATGCACTTCTGCCCATGTTAACTCATTTGATGCACACAGAGGCTGTGTGGATGGATAATATTCTATTACTCCTCAGTTTACAAGACGTGACTCTGAGATGTTACCAGACTCTCTCAAGCTCACAGATTGAGAAAAAAGCCAATTTTTAGAGATCTTATGATCACTGGGCAAAAACTAAAGGGCTGAATTTAATGGCATAATTAAAATTTTAACCTTTTAAATTAAAAAAGTCCCCCAATTACCCTAAGCATGTTCTGATGCACAGATTATAATGGTATAACGAAACCCAGGTCCAGCAGCTCGCCACTCAAAAACCATTAAAGCGGCTAGGTTGGTGGAAA